>NC_058134.1:263800762-263877719 GCF_016433145.1 Gracilinanus agilis | reverse complement strand
TATATATATATATATATATATATATAAGACTTAATGGCTTATGATTTCTCCAAGGCAATGGGGAAATGTGCAATGTGGAAGGGATATCTGCATTATGTATTGTTTTATCTTCATTTATCTGCCATTATCCTTTGATTTGTCAAGAGAATTGTATATAGATAACTAATAATTATAAGAAAATACCATATATACATATATATAGGTAGGTGCATGTATGAACAAATATATGTATATACACAAACTACTAGAAACTATGAATTTTGCTTTGAAATCTTATTTCATATATTTCATAATTCTAGATGAATTTCCATGTCATGAGAAGAAACGCAATAATGCTTCATCCCACTTGCTTAGTAGGATGATTTAGTTTTTCTAAGAAGCCATTTTTCCACAAATATTATTCCTCATTAGTCACTTGATCCCAGATTCTTCAGTCATCAATATTTGGAACCACTTTTTAAAATAACAATAATAAATAATAATAGTAATAATCATATGTATATAATACCTTAAGATTTACAAATCATTTTTACCTATATTGTGTCATCTTCACAACAACCTGTGAAGTAAATGCTATTGTTATCTTCATTTTGCAGATAAGGAAACAGCCCTTGAGAATTTAAATGACATGTCTCAGATTCTACCTTTTAAGAATCAGAAGTAGGATTCCAAATCAGGCCTTCCTGACTCCAAGTCCACATTACTAAAGGCCAGCTGTGGCACCATTTATACTCTATGTGTGAAGGGAAATGAGAACAAATGCATTTGTAGGGATCTGTGAACTGGAGCTAGAATGAACTTTCTGAATCCACCCAAGTATTGCAGTTATCATTTTAGAGAAATCTTGGGAGGAAACATTTAAAAATATGATAGATAATTAAAATGCCAGGGATTTTGAGATTTAGTTTCCAAGGCAAAGTTTTACTGTCTGTGGAAGGTTGAGAGAGCAAAACTGTAAATTAGAAAAAAATTAGAATAATTGTCTTGCCATTTAGAAACAAACTGAACTGAAAGGAAATGTTAATGACTGGAACTTGAGTGCTAATAGGTATACTTTAAAGGTTTTCTTAGTGATTTTGGTCATGAATATTATAGGACATAATTATTTTTCCTTTTGATCTTGCTATAGTTTAATTCAATTCAATAATTTTGTATACATGTATGTCAGTGCTAGCTATGTATAAAGTATTCTATTCTTGATGTTTTGAGATATTCCAATATACATAAGAGAATATAGTGTGGGAGAAAAATAAATATGTCTATAATGCCTTTTTTCTCAACCTCATACTTTCCACTTTCACTGATACCAACCTGGTTTAGGCTCTCATCATGCCTCATCTAAATTATTTAAAAAATTTTTAATTTCAGTAAATGGATTATATCTTCTGATATCCCCAAAAATCTAAAACTCCACTGTCAGACTAATATTATTTAAAAAAAAGGGTAGGGACTTGATCATGCTGTTTCTTTGCTAAACATGTTCATGGCTCTCTATTGCTTATTGTATTAAATTTAGACTTCTCACCCTGGAGTTCCTTAGTCTAGTTTCAACTTGCCTTGACAACTTCATTGTATACCCCTTTCCACATTCTACTTTCTATGGAAAATAATACTGCTCTTTACCTTTGTCGTAAATTGACTCTCTCTGGCCTTGATGTCTTTGCATATTCTTTTTTTCATACTTGGAATGGTCTTTTGCTACAAATCTGTTTCTTAAATCTTTTGCTTCCTATAAAGTCTCATATAAGAGTTCAACTCTTTCATGAAATTTTTGCTCTATCCTCTTTCCTCTTCCTTAAGAGTATCTCTTCCCACTCTCTCTTCTGAGCTTATTGTATTATATGATAAAGTTTGATGTGTACTTGTCTTTTTTCACACTAGATTGCATAAAATAAAGTTTCTGAAGTTGAAAGCAACTCAGAAGTCATCAAATCTCTATTTGACCATGGAGACATAAATTAGGTATAATAGAGACCTTGCATTAAAATCCCAACTCTGCATGACCTTGGACAGGTCACTTTATTATTATTTTTTAAACCCTTAATTTCTGTGTATCAGCTCCTTGGTGGAAGAGTGGTAAGGGTGGGAAATGGGGGTCAAGTGACTTGCTCAGGGTCACACAGCCAGGAAGTGTCTGAGGCCAGATTTGAACCTAGGACCACCGGTCTCTAGGCCTGGCTCTCAATCCACTGAGCTACCCAGCTGCCCCTGGACAGGTCACTTTAAATCTCTGTGATTCAATTTCCTCCCATGTAAAGCATGGAGGTTGGACTAATTTTCCTTCCAGCTCTTGAGCTGTGATTTTATGACTTTCTATAATCTTATGTTCTATTTTGTAGTCCAACTTCCTAATTTTACAGAAAAGATATAGAGCTTGCCAAAGGGTAAATAAATTTATTAATCCCATAGAGGTAGCAGAGTAAGAATACTTCCTAACACAGGTATTAATGACAACTATTAATCTAGCCTCTGGTGGAAGACCTCAAGGAATGGGTTACCTACTGCTTTCAAAGGCATATTTTATACTTTTGAACACTAATTATATTGAAGAATTTTTTCTTCCATCAAAACTAAACCTACCTTTGCAACTAACTCTAGGCTCAAACAAAAGAAATCTAATTCCCTTTCCTCATTACAGCACAGACCTTCAAAAACTTGAATATAGCTACCTTGTCAACCCATATCTTGTCTAGCTTAATAGCCTAGAACTTTGAGGGTAGGTACAGATATCCCTTCCACATCACAGAAATTAAGGGTCACAGTGTTCCCATAATCCGTATGAAATTTTTTGGCCCTCCTTTTTTTTCTTTTTCTTTTTAAGGGATGTTTACAGTATCTTATTAAAGTGTTATAAAACTTGAGTTGAGTATTTTAACTTTAAAAAAAGAAATTGTGTATATATGGTAGTCAAAAATAAAATGTTGAGATTATACAACATTTTACCTACATTTTATGCACTTCTGAGTTTCTAAACTTTTTTCATGCCATCTGATAATCTTCGCGTGTCACCTATGGCTTCCTCAAAATTCTCCCAAAATTCCCATTTAATTTCTTGTGCTGATGGAATTGCAATGAGGAAATTCATGATATGGAAGGGACACTTGCATCTTGTATTATTTTATCTTCACTTATCCCCATCATCCTTTGATTTATCTAGGCAATTGTATATAGATACCTAATAATTATAAGAAAATGTGTTTTGAGTGAGAAGGGACTTTAGAATTCATTGAGCCTAGCCTCTGATTTTACAGATGAGAAAACTGAGTTGCAGAGAGGTTTGATGACTTCCTCAAAGTCAAACAGCTAATGTGACTGAGTCAGGATATAAACTCGGATCCTCTTGAATTCAATTCCAGTGTTCTACCCACTTTCCAAATCTACCTTTCCCTATTTAAAAAAAATTGTTTGACTATATAACCTTAGTATAATGCAAAATGCATTAAGTGACCATACAAACAAAATGCCTTGGGATTCCAGAGAAATCACATCCATTTGGGGCAACTAGAAAATGTTTTTTTAAAGATAAGGAGAAATCTCATGCTTCTTCAGTGATTTTGTGACTCTGTGATTTCCCTAATGTAGATAGTCAATCTTACAGTGGATCTTACTTATATTATATTTTAGGTTATCTAGGAGAAATGTAAACAACATATACAGAGACATCAGATATATATTATAAGAATTCAGAAGAGAGAGACTAGGGGAAATATCCTGGAGGAGGTGGCGTTTGGACTGACTTTTGAAGGATGGGTAGGATTTGACAAGAGGCAATAACATTATTTTTAATATGGCCTTTAAAATTCCATTTAATATTCCTTGTGGGTTTGCCATTTATCCTGATACTAGCTTGTATGTAAACCCAAATATTACTTTAAAGATGATAAAATTGGGAAGAAGGCATGGTGGAATGATTAAAAATAAAAAAAATAGCAGCACTTGTTCAAATAAGCTCAGAAGGAGGAGCTGACCAAATTTGATATCAAATTCTTTCTTGATAAATGGGGTAACTGATAGTGGGAGTGTCAGGAAAAGAGATGTATTAAGCCCAGATTAGAAAAGCTTATAATAAATAGGAAGAAAAGAATGAATTATAGCTGAGAACACACATACATGCGCTCACAGAGCTTGTGATTTATTTCCTCACCATATCTCCTCCTTTACATTTTTAATGTATCTCCACCCCTAAATCTAACTCCAATGAAGAAAAAAAATACTCTCAAGAAGGGAAAGAAAGAAAATTTGAAAACAAGAGAAATAATTGTCTTACTTTATAAATTGCTGTTATATGTATATATTATATTTGTGCTATATAAATATATGTCTGTTTTAAAAGTTTTAATATTTTGCTTATGAAGTGCAATAGAATGCAACCAGGTGGCATAGTATATGGAATGTCAGAGTTGGAGTCAAAGAGACTCATCTTCCTGAGTTTAAGGCTGACCTGAAATACTTAGTAACTGCGTGACTCTGGGCAAGCCATTTAATCTTGTTTGCCTCAGTTTCTTCATCTGTAAAATGAACTGGACGGGGAAATGGCAAACCACTCCTGGATCCATGCCAAGAAAACCCCCAAAGGGATCATGAAATGTCAACCAGAAATAAAGATCAAAAACAAGAATAACAAATAGATTTCCAATATAACTAAACTCATTATTATACAGATTTATCTAAATCTTGAGTCAATCATGTCTTTCATATCAAAACTACATAACAAGCTTAATATAACTTAGCTATTAGGATCGTCTGACTCATTTATACATGCATATTTAATATGTCATAACATATGTAGTGATTTCACAGCCTTTGAGATGATTACAACGAAATGAAGCTTAAACTTAGACATTTGCTATTTGTCTAGATAGTCCTCTTGTTTTTTCAGTGTTTGCTCTTTAAAATGTTCAGGGAAAAAATAGTTATTACATGTACTTTCTCTTACAAGTAAAGGTTACATTATTCATTATAATCGGAGGTCTATGTCTTTACTGTTGTCTTACTTCATTTTATCTCAAAAAGATGAAGTTGATGTAAAAATATTTTTCCTCTTTGGTTTTGACCTTTCTTTATTTTACATGGATTACATAAAGTAAGCTCCAGAGTATCTACTGTGGGGTGTAGCATGAGTCAAAGAAAAGCTAAGTTAAAATTAGAGCCTAATGCCTTGGCACATGCTATTGTTCAGTTGTTTTCGACTTTATGTGACCTCATGGACTTTTTGTTCATGGTGTTTTCTTGGAGAACACACTGGAGTGATTGCCATTTTCTTCTCCAATGCCCTCCTATTTTACAGATGAAGAACTGGGGCCAATAGAGATTAAATGACTTGCTCAGGATCACACAACTAGGACATATCGGAGGTGAAATTGGAACTCAGGTCTTTCTGACTCCAATTCTGGTATTCTATCCAATGTACTTCCTAGCTGCCCCAGCCTGACTCATAATTTGCTTTTTTTCCATCCTTTCCATGCAGTTGAATTTCTCAGAGGTTGCACTGAATTGTTACGTATTAAATTACATTCATGTTGCCCAAGGTACACTGCCTGATATAAGCAAGTAGACACGACTGCTGCCCATTGAGTTTAATACAATGCAATTCAACACACTTTTGTTGAATCCCTACCTTACAATGTGCTACGTGCTAGGCATCGAAAAATGAAGCCATCTTTTAACTCAAAAATGCTTAATGTCGACTTGAGGGATGGGATATGACCTCAAAGCAGCACTCATCCAAACCTGATCTCTAATTATTATCATTACTCACAGGCATTTATTGAATACTCATGTTGGGCAGAAGAGTATTGTACTGGGTGTGTAGAAGGCTTGTAGTATAAGATACTATTTAACTCTAGAATACATTTGTGCTTCAGTATTTATTTCTCCATCCCAGATTCTTTGATTTGGTACTTGGATGCCCAACTTCAAATATGCAGGCTTAATCATTTTGCTCACTTGGCCAGCGCTTGGCCAAAGTCAGTGACACATACTAGAAACTTACTTCCATCAGACTAGTTGCCTGTATGCTCCTTTGTCATGACTCCCACATCCTGATTTCTTTATCTAGAATCTGTTTTGGTACTGACTGTACTGTACGGTGTCTGGACTCAATCATTGCCCAGTGGCCTTATTCAGTATGATCCAAATGCCAAGAAATGGAGTGGACTTAGTCACTTTTTTTTGCCTAGGATCTATCATTGTAATATTAAAAAAAACAACATTCTGATTTCATACTGATGCCCATATCTGTGCCTCTTCTTTGCACAAAGCTTCAATAACAACCTCCTTTAAAAAATAAAAAGAAAAGAAAACCTTTTTCTGTCCTTATGGCCAACTCAAATACCAGAGTCATCATAAAGGCTTTCAAATGAATGTGATTTTTCTCTTTTCTCCATCCCTGACTTGTTTGGATTTCTTTTTTTATTTTTTACCATCCATCTTTGAATAAATACTAAGTATCAGTTCCAAGGCAGAAGAGTGGTAAAGTCAAGGCAATTGAGATTGATTAAGTGACTTGCCCAGGGTCCCATAGCTTGGAAATGTTTGAGCCATATTTGAACTCAGAGCTTCCTGTCTCCAGGTCTAGCTCTCTATCCACTGAGCCACTAGTTACTCCATGAATTTTTTAAATACAATTCTTTATTATACCTTGTGTTATCTACATTTATTTGTCTTTTTCCCTGCACTTGATTTCAAAGTTCTGGAGGGTAGAAATCTTGCCTTTTCCAATTTTGTTTTATTTTCAAGGTCTGACTCAGTCTTGCAGAGAATATAATCTCCCTAAATATCTGTTGAGAGAATAAATATTAAACACGGCACATCACAGTCTTTCATGAAGAAATATAAAAACAGGATCAAATTTTGGTGTTGGAATAGATTTTTAGTGATACTCTAACCAACCCCTTTATGATAGAGAAGGATGCTGAGATATAGAAAGGCTACATAACATGCCCAAGAATACAATATATTTCCTGACACTGCCAGATCTAGAGAACCCAAGCGTCCAGGAAATACGTCTTAAAATGTACATATGGTATTACATAAAAGTGAAGCCCCTTTTATGAAGGGAAGAAGAATTCAGTGTTCTCCTAAGTAAACAATCTATTTTCTTTCAGTATTTCCTATAGATTTGTCATCATGGATCGCTGCTTCATGAGGAAGGCTTGATTTGTTAAAATTTATTAAGATGAATCTTTTAGGTACAGCACTAGTATTTCCAGGTCCCTGTGCCCTTAGGTGTGTATCTATATGCTGATGAATGAGATGAACTGACTTCTACAAATGGGCTGAAAGTGCCTACCATCATATGAACATGATATGTGTTATAAAAATCCTATTCTGCTCAGAACAATCATTCCCTCTCATTGTGATCTCTGGATATTTCTAGAAAAATAGATTTTGAATTCAGGAACCTTTGTATAATAAAACTTCTTTTTTTCTTCCTTTCTATTTCTAGATCTTTTAGCCGTGCCTAAGCATCCATATGCTGCCATGGAGAACTGGGGACTAAGTGTGTTTGTGGAGCAAAGGATACTCCTGGATCCCAGTATTTCATCCATTTCCTATTTGCTGGATGTCACAATGGTCATTGTGCATGAAATATGCCACCAGGTATGAGAAAAAAAAGAGGGCTAGGTGTAAGTAAGTACATCGTGTAAAATGAATGAAAACTCCAGATGATTTATCAAGAATTTTGATTAGGTGCCAACCTAATATCTCATTAAATCAGTTGCTTTAATTACATGCAAAGCACTATGTTGTTTTACCAGAAGACGTGCCCTTTTCTTGGCTGACTTTACAAACACAAAACAAACATACGGCAAATTGCTCTGATCAAATACCATAAACGAGCTGCCTTTCTTTAGCTTTGTTTAGATAGTGAAGTGGCAGTCCTGCCCAGACACCTCCTTGGAGACCAAGTTCAATCTCTGCTCTTTACCAACCTACTTTTCCTTCCTTTTGATTACCCTGATTGGTATATATATCTGGTAAGCACAGTGATAGGCCTCGAAAGTGATTTATTGCAAGCCTCCGAGATGCAGGCTGAGTTTTGGGTGCGTGTCAAAATTTGCTCTTGCTCAAATCAATTTGTTATTCCCTTTCTCCCAACACAGTGCCACTTAGGAAGTCTTTCGCTTACTCAGATATGGACTGTCTCTTTACAAATGATAGTCATTTTTTTTTGGTGGTGGGGAGAGTGCAGGGTATGTAGTATTCCAAGAAATAATGTATGGTACTCATGTGCATTAATATACATTAATATACATCATGGTAAATCACTGATAAAAATTAGTTCATATTTCTTTTATTTCTTTTTTATTCTCTTGGATGAATCTCATTATTGGCATTCTATATTATTTAATAGAAGCCAGTGTGTCTGTATGTATGTATACATATATATGAAAATATTTATCTCTATATCTCTAAGGAGATATATAATATACATGTATATATTATTATAACTTTTTTTCAGAAGAGGAAAATAAGGCTCAAACACACATGAAGTGATTTTTCCAAGGCTACATAGCTAGTAACTCTAAACTCCTGATTTGAACTCAAATCTCCTGACTCTAAGTCCAATAATCTTTCTCCGATATCATGAAGTAAAAACCCTGGAGACGTTGCACTTTGCCCATCATATAAAGAAGCACATGGGCAGACCTTGACAAATCCAAGGCCAAAGGAGAATTTTAATCACATGCTCTTTGCATGAAGGTCAGTTTAAGAGGGCTGATGATTATTATAAGATCTTACCATTTTGCATGTATTTTTGCATCTATGTATATAACTGTCTCTCTAGAGACAGAAAGAGATATACTTCTCCTGAGATATGCTCCTAGATCCATGTCTCTATAGACCCAGAGATATGGATAAATTCTTCTAGGCATAGACATTTGGGCATGTGTCTCCTTAGGCATTCGGAGATATAGAGATGTGGATATATCTAAAAATATCTCTGATTTAATTAGTAAGGGTCCCTCAAGATGGGAAATAGCACTATCACTTCTTCCGTGACTTACTTTATAGTCTAGGATGTTGTCTGAGGCACAGAGTAGCTACCTGACTTGTCCTGGGTCACACAACTAATAAGTATTAGAGAGGGAATTTGAAAGCTTCCTACAATATCATTTCAGAATTTATTTAAAACACACTAAAAGCAGTTTTCTAAAAACAAATAATTGCAGATCTTAGTTAAGAACAATTGAAATCTTAAATGTTTCACCCAAGTAGCTTTTATTTTCTGTGAGCCCGAATGTTTTCAAAAGGTATACCATAGATCATGTCTGAACCAAATGTAAATGAATTGAACTTCTAAGGAATCATAAAGAAATATGCTAGTGTGGGAAAGTTAATCTCTATTTGCTAATGTCCATCTGTTGAATTAATAACAAATGGGCATAAGGAGCAGTGAGGAAGCATAGTTGATAAAGCATCAGGCTTGGAGTTGGGAGGTCCTAGGTTCAAATCTGGTCTCAGACACTTTTTAACTGTGTGACCCAGGGCAAGTCATTTAACTCTAAGTGCCTAGTCCTTATTGCTCTTCTTTCTGAAAACAGATAATTAATATCTATCTTAAGACAGAAGGTAAGGATAAAAAACTCAGTAACAAATGGATATAGACAATGTGATGTCCTCTTGCAATCATCTACCCTCTTAAAGTGACCCTTTTAAGAAGATCATGTAGTCAGAAGTCTTCTTTGACCTTTATTTGTCCAGGTGCTTCTTTTTATGATGGGGCAAATACAACATCACCTGAGCTACTCAAATCCCTGGCTTCATGGTGTTGTAGGAGGATTGTTGAATGTGGAGTCATGAGACTTTAGCTCAAACCATAACTTTAGAGTTTCTAGCTACCTAGCCTTGGGCAAATACTTCATGTGTCTGAACATTATTTTCCTCTTCTTCAAAATGGTTCAAAATAATATATCCCAACTAAACAGAGGGAGCCATAAGGAATCCATGAAGGATCTGTTATTTAATCAGCATGGAGAATTTCTGGTGTGCTGTTTCTCTACCAGTGCTGATCACAAGCAGCATGTCTTAGATATGTTACAGGGAATTGTTGGAGGCACAGTAAGATTAAGTGATTTTCCCAGGGTCACACAGTTTTAGAGGTAGGATATAATTTCAGACTTTCCTGGATCCAAGCCCAGCAAGATCCAAGATCCACCATCCTATACCACTTCTATTATTAAAAATAGTTTTTTTCTAAATCTTGATGTGATCTATAAGTAAGATTACTTATTACTAGGTACTGATGCACTGGCATAGTGTCCCTTCTAGCTCTAAATCATTAATTTTATGAAGTGAAATGGAAGAAACTTTTAAGCATTTGCTGTGTGCTGGGCATTGTGCTAAGCACTTTATAAATATGCCATTATGACATTATAATCCTAATTTTATTGCTAGAAGGCTCATCAGATTACCTAGCCTAATCACCTCATTTTACAGATGAAAAAACCAAGATTGTTTCCAAGAAATTTAAGTGACTTGCCTGGTAAGAGAGTGTGGCAGAGCTAGAAATAAAATCAATGCCACCTAACCTACTGTCAAGTGCTCTCTTCACCATAATATGCTGCTCTCCACGTAAACTAGGTTTCTTGAGAAAATCAGTGATCAGGCATCTTTCTCTCCAGTGGTTGAAGGTTTCTACATTTCTTCGTAGGTGGAGGGTTAAGGGGCAGGGGATGACAGCATGACTACATCAATTTCAATTGAGTGCTGAATCAATCTAATTCTTATATATCTGCTTCTGGAATGTTGTGAGAGTGACATCATGACTATTGCATTTGTCTTATAGTGGTTTGGTGACCTTGTGACTCCGGTCTGGTGGGAGGATGTATGGCTGAAAGAAGGCTTTGCTCACTATTTTGAATTTGTTGGGACTGACTACCTCTACCCAGGCTGGAATATGGTAAGCTCAGTTTTTTAAATGCTACTAGGAAGTCCTGGTGAAAGGCTATTTTCTGTTGCCTTATGTTTATATTATAGCCAGAGATGACTAAAAAATGCCCAGTGGTGCATGCAAGTATCAGATGTCCAATAAAGCAAAACCAGGAGGTGTAAAATCATTTGACAACATTCCAAGATGGTTATCTTTCTTGCTATAAAAGAAATGAGGTCAAATCTGTAATACCCAAATCCTAAGACTGAACACATTTCTCTAAGTCAAAATTTCAAATTTTGTTGCTGGAGAAAGAAAACTATTTGTCAAATTTAGTTTGATAAAATATAAAAGGATAAACTGATCTTTAAACAAAATTAAAATATTTTCTTTAAAATGAGATCAGACAGGAAAGTAATTGAAAAATCGGTGGAAGTTTTTTGACCATTTTTTATTATAGACACGTGATATTTTGAAAAGAATTTGTAAAAAAAAGCGATTACATTACCAAATAGCATTTATTAATATCTTACTCTATATAGTTATGCCCTAAACCCTTTATCAGTGTGCCAAGGAACTGAGCTAGGAATGTGTCATTTCTTAAGCAGTGCTATCTCTGTGACATGTCAGGGATGACATTTTGGGGGTGTTTTGAATAACTCTGAATTTTCTCTCTGTTTGTCATATTCTGTCACAGTTACCCCAGTTTATTAAATGTAGGTGACTGAGTTTGCATTAAGCCTATCCAAGATAGAAGTTGTTTGGGAACCAAGCTATGAATTTATATTAAGTAGAATTTTATTGTAAGCTTATAAAATATCAAAATTTTCTTAGACCTCCAAATATGGCACTGGCTTGATCTCCTCTGTGGATTAATATAAGGTGCACTAAGAATGCAATCATGATTTTAACTCTTTTGAATTATCCAAAACATTGATGATCTGATTACATGGCATTATTATAAGTATATGATTGGCTGAAGATATGGTGCCAAGGTAAAATAGGGGGACATCTGGAACTGTTCCTGGACGAATTTCTCTCATAGAAATCAACATATATTCTTAATGAGAGAGAAATGTTAATTATGTACTGGCTAAACTAAACCTTATTGTACATTATAGGTATATAAACAATTTCTCAATAGCCTCAATATAATTCAAATACAGATTTTTATTTATTGCGTGCACCGTTTGGCCCCATATTTATAAAGACATGTGGCTCAGTAGTGTAAGGCCAGAGTTGAAGATATTGTTGAGAAAAGTATGATCTTTTATTTTAATGGATTGCTTTGTGATGATGTAGAAATTAATTAAGTGATACAAAATACTCTGAAGAAAAAAGAGCTAGTTGTTTGTTAGAATGTGTTACTTATTATGAAACATTTGAAATGAAAAGGATAATATTTAAATAAATGAAAAGTATTTTTGAAATGTATCTTTCTGCTGCTTTCTAGGTAAGCCTTTTTATTTTTTTAACTACCACACTTAATTTTTTATCATGCATGGATCATTTCCAAAGTTTTGATTTCATTATGAAATAAGCTGCTTTATTAGGAAGGACATGGTCTTTGGCTTCTTGGGTTCTCATAGCTGGCTGTCTATTCATCATTATGAAAAATACATTTTAAATGAAAAATTAATCCTAAGAATCATATATTCAGTGGTGTTTTAACTTTTGATGATTTTAGTCTAGTGATAGGCTATAACTCTCAGTGTTCTCATGGTAGATTTTAACTTGAATCATTCATTCTTCTTATATCTACTCATTGAACCTACAAATTTAGGTCTTATGGAGAAATGCATTTGGAGAATTTAATTGGAAACGGACATGCCACGTAATTGGCACGACTGAAAGCTTTGTATTTAATAAGAGACAGGATGCATTAGAGAGATGAAAACCCTCGGGGTGACCAAAGTAGAAGGAGTTAAATCCCAGAAATTGAACTAGTATTTATATAGGAAGAAATGCAAAATCCCAGTGCTACAAATATTCATAGTGTTTTTAAATTATAAAAATAACAACTGAAAAGATATGATCCATCATCATAAATTACAAAACTAGTAGAAAGCAGACAAAATATGTAGAATTGGAGGCATTCTTATTTGTATGTCTTGCCATAATATTTCTTATATGAATCTCCTTCACTCTCATCCTATGGCTACCATCCTATCTCCAGATCTCATTCCCCTTTGTCTGAATTATTGGAATACTCTCCTAATTTATCTTTTTGTTTCTAGTTTTTCCCTGTCCTGAATCATCTTTCATATTACTGACAAAATGACTTGCAGAACTACATGTCTGACCATGGCATTCCTCCCTCCCTTAATAAACTCTCATGGTTCCCTATTACCTGTAAGACCAATTTTATCTTCCCTTGTGGATATCTGAAGCAGTTCACAACTGATTCCCTTTCAATCTTCCCAATCTTTTAATACTTTACTCCTTTTTACTTACGCTATGCTCAAGCCAAACTGGTTTTCATTTTGTGCTTCATAAATATTTCATTTCCAAACTTCTCCATATCTGGAAATCATTGCCTTCTTAGAGCTACCTCTTAGAATCACAGCTTTTTTTTTTAAGGTTCAGCTCAAGTACCACTTTTGACATGAAATCTTTCCTGATCCCTTTAGCTGCTATTGACCTCTCCAAAATTATGTCAGTTTTGTATATGTCTGTATATGCAAATGTTGCATCTCCTACTTGATTGAATGTAAGCTCCTTGAGGGGAAAAACTATTTCAATTTTTCCTTTATGACTCAAGCACTTAGCACAGTGCCTGGAATATAGCAAGCTCTTAATGTTTATTGTTTTGGGTGCTGGTTTTGTCTTTAATGAAGTCCAGAGGTTGTTGGATTTCCTAATCTCTGATTTTGCTTTTTTAGAGATATAAAACTATCTGAAAAGTCCTTAAGCAAGTTGTTTTCTATGCATTTATTTTTTTCTCATGGAAAATAAGCTACTAGAACATACCAGCTAAATTGAAACAAGCAGGATGTGGTATGACATACACTTAGGATATACCAACACAATTTTTCATAATATATCAGCAATACAGCATGAGGAACAGGCTAGAAGGAAGAATGAATGACAGCTGTGTCAGCACTAATCCATACTCATGTAACATGGACCAAAAGTTACTCTGTAGGGGGTTATTTAGCCTTATTTTAGTTGAACCTCAAATAATGTTATCAAAACATAGACTGCTGCCTAGAATGTGGGAATTTAGAGAGCTGGCCTCTTTCTACCTTTAAAGTCATGATTTCATGATTCTCAGATATCTGAATTTATAGAATTTCAGTTTTCTGGACAGTCTATCTATCAAATCCTGCCTTAGAGTCATGGAAGAGCCCCAAAATTATTAATGAAAATCTTGCCCCATTTTATGCTACCACCTTCTCATACTCTGACTCCATAACCAATAAACACTGGGCTAAGGCTTCCCAAAGTAGCATCAGTTTTTCAGATGGAAATATTCACTTTTGTCATTATATATGTAGAATAGGAAACTTAAACCTAGAAGGGCTTCATTAAGCCAACTCCTCATTCTATCGATGCAAAATTGGATGTCTCTCGAGGTCAGAATGCAGATGAAAGCATACAATTCTTCACCTGCTTATTTGAGTTGCTGTTTTGGGGGGTTAGCTTTTATATGATTATTCACTTACAGCAATGAGCAACATGGAAATGTATTTTATATGATGAAAAAGAAAAAGGAAAACAAAAGGAAAATGGATGTCTCAACTCATGATTCGAATGAACATCGAATCACAGGAGTTATCATGAGAAGGGGCCTTTATAGAACATGTAGTCCATAGTGGAAACAGGCCATGAAGAGGGAGTGACTTGCCTAAGACTTTACTAGTTATTGAGTAGAATAATAATAGTAGTTGACATTTATATAATGCTGAGTCTTATATGCTTGATCTCATTTGATCTTCATATAAGAAGGTCAAAACATAGCACTCTGGAACTCAGAGATGGCAGTGTTTAGCTTACAAATCACTTTCTTCATAACGACTTTGTGGGTTAGGCAGTCAAGGTATTATTATCCCCACTTTGCAGATAAGGAACCAGATTTAGAGAGGATGAATGATTTTCCCAAGGTTATAGAGCAAATTAATAGCAAATAAAACTGGACCCCAAATCTCTTGAATTCTACTAATTCTATTGGTGCCAGTATACCAACCTTGCAGCAAATTAATTTCTTGAGTTAATAGATCCCTTTAGCATTTTTTCTTTTCAGTTTTACTCTTTTATAGACAAGCAGCACTGCAGAGGGGAATGGCATTAGACATAAAATATAGAGATGGGGTTCATGTCCCTTGTCAGTCATTAACTTGCTGTATTACTTTAGGTAAGTCACTTAACATGTCTGGCTCATTTTTTCCACTTGTGCTCAGTAGGGACGGGAAGGGAATGTGGTTTGGGGATTAGAGACCTGGCCTCAGAGTTAAGGAGAATCGTGTTGTGTTCCATGAGTTGATGTGGACATGATTTGGGATGTAGACTCTACCAACGGTTGGCAACCTTTTTGGCCTTGAGAGCCATAAAAGCCTGCAGAAGGAGGAGGATGGAGGCCAAAGGCTCTGGAATATGGGGCGGGGCTGTAGGGCCCCCTGGGGCACATCCTGGGGCTCTTCCCCGACTGGCCTGTCAGGAGGTGGAGCCAGATATGGCTGGAGAGCCACACATTGCTGACCCCTGCTCTAAGGGATCACCCTAGTGCAATTATCAATAATATGGAAATCGGTCTTAATTGATGACACATAAAGAAACCAGTGGAAATACGTGTCAGTTATAGGGGGTGGAGAGGAGAGTAAGAACATGAAATAAAAAACTATAATAATAAAAAGAAGAAGAATTATGTTCATCTTACTCTGACCCATATCAACCGTGTAGCCCTGGGTACTTAATTCAATCTTTCAGTGACTGGGGTGATTTATTTATTTATTTATTTTTACCTTAAATTACCAAACTCCATTGGTAGGGAGAGTTTCTACAATGGAAGTTTCTAACTGATGAAATCACAGATCTAGAACAGCAACAACAACAATAGAACCCCTCTCCATCACACACATACAACCTCATTATAAATGACAATTATACTTGTCTACTAATCTATACTATACAGTTTACTATGTGTGCTAAGCACTTTATATTATTTTGATCTTCACAGCAACTCTGAGAGGTCGCTGCTGCTATTCTTCTCATTTTACACAAAAGGAAACTGAGGCAGAAAGATTAAGAACCTTAGCCAGGAAGTGTCTGAGGTCAAATTTGAACCCAGATCTTCCGGACTCGTGGTCTGATTTCTGATACACTGTGCCCCCTCCCCACTCTCGGTTTAGATAGTGTGTGAAAGCTCTTTGAAGAAGAAAAAAGGTTTTCTTCCAATACATAGTCTAATAATGAAACTGCAAAGCTATTGCTCCCTATGACCTCTCTGTGCATTGCTCTTAGAATGTGTTCAAATCAAGCATGACATGATCTTTCCAGCTTCTCCACCACTTGTGTACGGACTACCAAATCATCGCGGTGGCCTTTGCATCTAGATTTGATCACATGAAATCGATTTCTATCTCTCCCGACAAGATGAACTCCACGGCAGCAGAGGCAGCCTTCTCCAACAATAGGAGAAAAGAATGGATTTCATTCATCACCCCCAAGTGTCACGGGCTTCCTCTGTAGCTTCCACACGTTCAGGGCTAAGAGGACATTTCGGAGGGCGAATGGCCTTTTCGCTTGCCTTTATTTTATCAGAGTTGGCTTTGGTGACAACTTTATTGGAGAGGTCAAGATGCCGACTCTTACTGATGGCAGTCACAGCAGTCATATGAAATCCTTTCTTTTTCCCCTCAGAAAAAAAGAAACCCTTTATTTACGACGTTTTAACAGCCTCAGTCACGTTCATCTCGACGCCCGGCTAGCGTTCCCTCGTGACAAAATGAGATATTGTAAATTTCCAGGTTTAAGTCATTCGGTTCTGTGAAAGTGTGGGCCGGGTCCCATTCTCCAGCGGCTGGGATGCGGGGCTGGGCAGTCAGGAAGGAAGGGCTCCAGGATGGTTCTCTCAGCCCCGGTGTCACTCCTGTGAAGGGTAAGGTGATAAAGCCTGGGGTACCCACCTCAGAGGACAGCTCCGGGGCTCAAATGAGTTAATGTATCTGAAGCACTTTGGAAACTTTGAAGCCGACTCCAAATGTCAGCTATTGTGGTTATTATCTTGCCATAACAGGCAAAGTCTCTAATGTGGGTGTCACCCTTGCCACGGAGGAGCAGCGAGATAATGGAGTTCTACGGTAAATACACTCAGTAAACATGGGGACTATCTTGCATTAAGGGAACGAGAAAGCTACTGAGCTCCGAGAGCAAACAGTGCCAATGATTTTGGCAAGCCGTGGAGGGAGCCTTGAAGAATTTCTTCACGCGAGCAGCTTCCTTTGAAATCCTTTGTGAGAACATATACCTGGGCATAAAGATAACTATTAATGGGGAATCATTAAACTAAACCTCATTATGCTAAATACTTGGAGCATCTCAAAATGGATTGCCTCAAACCTTGACAAATGTTCTCAATTGCCTATCTCGCTGGCAAGACTAAAATAGTAAAAATGAGTTCTGCTATTAGATTCAGGATATTTTTAATGTTCTCTAACTGAAATGGACTCTTAAAATGTAACAAGCATCTCAGTAAAATGATTAGAGAATTAAAGTTTAAAAAAAATTTATGTTAAAAGTTGAGAAAGCCATTGGAATTTTTTAAAGTGTCTAGATAGGGTATTTTCTTACTTGAGATGGTTCTTTTACCAGCCTAGGTGGAAATATATCTCGTTTAATTTTTCTAAACAAAGCAGTAAGGGTTCTTGAGAGATGGAATCCTAGCAAGGAAGAGGGGGGAAAGTAATGTCCTTTTAATTCATTTGTTTTGCTGCACATCTTTAAAAGTCAACTAGAGAGGGCAGCTGGGTAGCTCAGTGGATTGAGAGCCAGGCCTAGAGATGGCAGGTCCTAGGTTCAAATCTGGCCTCAGACACTTCCAAGCTGTGTCACCCTGGACAAGTCACTTAACTCCCATTGCCTACTGCTTACCAATCTTCTTTCTACCTTGGAACCAACACATAGTGTTGATTCTAAGAGGAAAATTAAGAATTAAAAAAAAAAAAGTCAACTAGAGTGGACAGCTGGGTGGCTCAGCAGATTGAGAGCCAGACCTAGAGACAGGATGTCCATCCTGGGTTCAAATCTGGCCTCAGACACTTTCTACCTGTGTGACCCTGTGTGACCATTTAATCCCCATCACCTAGCCCTTACCGCTCTTCTGCCTTAGAACTAATACACAGTAATGGGTCTAAGAGGAAAATTAAGAGTTTAAAAACATCAACAGAGTTTTGATTTCTATAAAGGTTTGCTAATGCCAGGATTTCGTGTAATCATGAACTCTGAGATTCAAAATTACAAAGTACCTCAGAGGTCAGATATTCCAAAACCTATTGGATCAAAAAATTCCTTCTACAATTTGCCCATCAACTAGTCATTCAACATTTGCTTGAAATTTTTCACTAAGGGGAAACATTATTTCCCATAGCACTCAAATGAGAAAGTATGCATAAAGGGCATAGGATATTGTTGTTCTGTCATTTCAGTTGTACCTGACTCTCTGTGACCCCATTTGGGGTTTTCTTGGCAGAGATACTGAGATGGTTTGTCATTTCCTTCTCCAGCTCATTTTACAGATGAGGAATCCAAGGCAAAAAGGGTTAAGTGACTTGCCCAGGGTCACAATGCTGCTAAGTAACTGGGGCTGGATTTGAACTCATGAAGATGTCTTCTTAATTTCAAGTCCAGTGCTATAGCCACTACTCTACTTTGCTGACCACAAAGCTTAGTAGAGTGTCTGGCAAATAGCAAGTGCTTAATAAATGTTTATTCTCGTTCCCTTTCCCAAAGCATTTCACTATTTGTGACTCTCAAGCCATGGTTTACCTCCCTCTGTTTTCCACCTCAAAATGGAGGATATCTTGAAAGAATGTAGATGCTTCGATATCACTGCTCGTGATTCAGAAATGCTGCAATATATTTGATTAATGTGGTATAAGAGGCAGATCCAGTAACAAATTTGACTGCTGGGTGAGCATTTAAATCTCATCTGTTTTTCAATATTTTACTCTAATTTTGGGGAAAATATTCAGTGCAGAACTCCACAGCTCATGAATATTATGAAATATGAAAGGAGATATGTGTGCCCACATAGAGAAGTTATTTCTAGTTGGATGTTAGTTTATTATGGCTAACGTCCATGAACTAGGTAATGTGAACAGATATTAGTTAATTTGTGGGTGATGCCTCTGTTCTTCATCAGATGCCTTTTTTCATTGAATTAATGGACAGTGTTATTGGGATATGCCAATATATCATTGCAATGGTCATCGAGCCTGGTAATCCAAGTGCACATTTTCTTTCTTTTCTCCTTCCCCCAAAGTAATTGTTGCACAGATTTTTCGAAACCATTTTTCTGATACGCAAGCATCTTCTGGAGGACATCAACCCCTTTGTAGGCAAAGAACAAAAGTGTTAGTGGAGGCACACTACTCAATTGACCATTGATCAATGTTCTTTCTTTTAAAGATTTAGTACAACATATAAATGCATAGTGGGCAGCTAGGTGGCACAGTGGATAGAGTGCCTGGCCTGAAGTCAGCAAGATTTATTTTCCCCCGAGTTGAAATCTGGCCTTAGTCACTTTTTAGCTTTGTGACCCTGGACAAATCTGCCCAGTTCATTTGTCTGTTTGCCTCAGTTCCTCATCTGTAAAATGAGTTGGAGAAGGAAATGGCAAACCACTTCAGTATCTCTGCCAAGAAAATCCCACCCGGGTCATTAAGAGTCAGATGTGACTGACACAACTGAACAGCTACGACAACAAATAAATATATAAGAACATACTCTCTTCGGTAAAGAATAAGAAACAAGTTTGTATCAAGATTCAATTTAAACATCAGTTCTCAAGATTCCTTATTTTTAAGGATTTTTACCTTCATCAATGATTTTAGCAAATGGAAATGGAAAGGCCATAAAACATAAGTTTTTACACAAGTGATCTCTTTTTAATAAATTACCACATGGAAGAGAAGTAGGAACACAATGTTTTCTTATTGTCATAATGACTTTTTTTAACTGAAGGTTGTTAATAAATTTCAGTTATTGTAGAAAATTATTAAATGTTTATTGAAGTCAGTTAACTGGCATTTATTAAGTGCCTACTGTGTGCCAGACATTCCTAAGGGCTAAGGATACCAAAAAAAAAAAAGGCAAAAGACTGTTCCTGCCCTCAAGGAGTTCCCAGTCTAATGGAGAAGGTGACGTGCAACCCACATATATATATATATACATATATATATATATATATATATATACAGAATAAATTGGAGATCATCTAAGAGAGAAAGGAATAGTATTAAAGTGGGGGAAGAGAGGCTTCATTCAGAAGATGAGCCTTTATCTGAGACTTGAAGGAAGACAGTGAAGCCAAGAGGTAGAGATGAAGTGAAGTGAACCAAAGAGTTGCATAGGACCCTAAACTTTTAAAAGTTTGAAATTTCATATTTCTTAATGAATTCTTTGACTTGGTATTATTTTTAAGTGAATTTCTCTTGTGTTACATGGCATTTGGGGAATTTGAGGACTTTTTTTTGCCTTGGAAATATCTCTTAATACAGAATGAAATGGGTTAATTTGTTCTGCAGTATTGAAAAATGTGAGACAGGTTGCCCTTGCATTGATGTTAAGCTCAAGGTTCAGTGAGAATTTTCTTCTCTTGCAAAATGTCTAATACTGCCAATTTATTGGTTTATTTTGAGGTTCTTAAGGATATGCAGAGGGAAAGGCCTTGACATAGTCCAAACCTATACACAGTCCTCTGCAGAAATACTTTATTCCCGATGGAATGCCCATTTATCTTTTGTCTCTAAGTTTTTACGTGTATTAAAAATTTAACCCCTTAGATGAATCATCTTTGAGCTGATCCTGCTTGCCATTTTTTCCTGTCCTTGTACAAATTTGTGAATTTATTCAATTTCGCTACTTAGGTGCTAATGTATTAACAGAAAATTAGGTTAGAAAAAGTACAAAAAGTCATAGCAGTGAAGCCATATTAGTTATAATTACATTACAGTACTTATGTATATGGGCAGCTAGCCTGGAGTCAGAAGGACTTATTTTCCTGGATTCAAATCTAGCCTCCAGTCACTTACTAACTGTGTGATGTTGGGCAACTCACTTAACCCTGATGGCATCTCTTTCTTCATCTGTAAAATGAATTGAAGAATGAAAAAGCAAACCACTCCAGTATCTCATCTAAGAAAATCTCAAATGGGTTCACAGAGTGAATGACTGAACAAGAGAGAAAAATTACTGAAGGATAACTTACGTATGCGTATACTTAGTATCAGCTATTACAAAGATTGAAAGTGGCAATCCCCATCATGGTGTGTCAATAATATTAGGCACAATGCCAAGCTTGGGTGATACCTCTACTATCCCTATAGCATGTGTTGGAATATCTTGCAATAATCAATACAAAGACCCTTTGGGGTTTGTAACAACAAACCAAGAGACTGAGAATAAAGTGGCTGACCAGAGCACAACATACAGACCTTGTCATTGTTTAACATGTTAGAGAGGCAGTGTGGTATAGGAAATGGAGGTCCAGCTTAATGACTGTGGAGGGCTTCAAGACTTGCTTTAGAAACATCCTGCCTGTGCCATCTCGTGCAAGTATCTTTACCTCTTAGTGCCTCAGTCAAGTCTCTGTTTCTGTAAGTTGCGGAAAAAGTGATGACTGGCATTGATAGAGAGAATTTCCTTGTGTGCTTGATCCCTATATCAGTGAATTCACAGTTCAGTGTCCATCCCTAACAAAGATGTTAATGGGGTACCTACTTGCCCCATTTGACAGTGGGTCCAACCTCCATTTATAGGAAAGGTGTCGTCATTTTAGTCCTTATGTCTGTCTGGGTATCATAACTTTTTCCCATCCAAAGGTACTTGTAAGATGATATTTCAATGCTACTTAATCAGATATGATCTCTAAGGAGGTCATGATATACAAGTGATCACAAAGTTAAAAATTGTAAAAGAATGACATTGAAACTTGAATCCCAAATATTGTGGAATCTAAGTCCATTGAAGAGCTTTGCTCACTTTAACTTTAGCCATTGTTTTTCTATGATAAGAATAGTCAACAGCACTTAGTAAACATTTTTGCCAGTCAGGCTATGGGAAATGATTAATACTATTGGAATTCTTGGTGATGCATTAATTTTGCCTTTCAGTAGTATTCTGTAACAATAGTATAAGAATAGCATACTGGCTCAGAGTCAAGGCTAATCCAACTCACTATTTAATTTCTTTTAGTGTCATCCAAGTAGGCATTTTCTGAAAGAGAAGAACATGGTAGGAATCAGCTACAAAAAAAGGTTAACAATATATCTTAAAAATTCCAAATTTCCCTTTTAGTAATTTATTATGAATCTTGCACCTGATGCTTTTTGATGGCAGAAAGTGAAGAATTAAGAAACCTCTTAAGGAAGGTAAAAGAGGAAAGTACAAATGCTGGCTTAAAGCTTCACATCAAAAAAAAACTTGGTAACTGGTAAATCTTGGTAATTGGTCACATCATTTCCTGACAAATAGAGGGAGAAGAAATGGCAGAATTGTCAGATTTTTTACTCTGGGGCTCAAAGATAACAACAGATTGCAACTGCAGCCATGAAATTAAAAGATGCTTGCTCCTTGGAAGGAAAGCTATGGCAAATCTGGACAGTGTTTTAAGAAGCAGAGACATCATCTTGCTGATAAAAGTCATATAGTCAGAGCTATGGTTTTTCCAGTAGCAATGCATGGCTGAGAAAGTTAGATTATAAGGAAGGCTGAATGCCACAGAAATTGACACTTTATAAATTGTGGTGCTGGAGATCTTTTGAGAGATATTTGGGCAGCGAAGAGGTCAAATCTGTCAATACTTAAAGACATTTATTCAGACTGTTCATTAGAAGATCAAATACTCAAGCTGAAATACTTTGGCCACACAATGAGATGACAGGATTCAATGGAAAAGACCCTGTTGTTGTGAAAGATTGAAGGCAGAAGAAGAAGGTGATGGCAGAGGATTAGATGTAGAGATAGTGTCATAAAAACAATGTATATGAACTTGGACAGACTTTGAGAGATAGTGGAGGATAGAACAATCTGGTGTGCTATGGGGTATGATCCACGGGGTCAGAGACCGTCAAACATAACTGAACAACTACAGAATAAGCTTTAATCCACTTTGTCCGACATAACTAAAAATAGCTACCATTTATTTAAGGTTGGCAAAACACTTTACATATGCTATCTCTTTCGATCTTTACAATAACTCTGGAAAGTGAGCACTATTATCATAACTATTTTAAATGAAGAAACTGAGATCAAGAGGTTGTGACTTATTCAGGATCACAAGACCTGTCAGAATCTGGATATGCACTAATACCTCCCAGATTAACACTTTCTATCCACTATGCCACTTGCCACATGAACTCTTAATAAGTAGAGAGTAAACTAAGCTTCAAATAATTTTGTTCCAAATAAATAATAATAAAAGCTAGCATTTATTTAGTGTTGCTTTAGTGTTGACTAATGTGCTTTACATATGTTATCTTTTGGAAAGTAAAAAGTAGTATTATGATTGCCATTTTACAAATGAAGAAACTGAGGTCAAGAGGATAAGTGACTTGCTCAGAGTTATACTGATACTTGAGTTCTGGGGCAGAAGCTGAATTTAGGTCATCCTGACTCCAACCCACACACCCTACTGTTCTACATATATCCTCATGCATGTGTGTATATGTACACATAAACGATACCTAGAAACACACATAATATACATACATGTATGTATGTTTACATATTTAAATTTTTATACACACATATATACCTATACACATTTTTCTTTGTATGTATAGATGGATGTAAATTGATATAAAAAATAAAATTAATTGAAGGCTTTCAATGACAAATTATATGCTCACTCTCTTACAATCTTTATCTTCTTTAGTATAAGAATGGCTGAATTATTTTTTTCCTTGCTATGAGTTTTGACATGATCATTATTGTCAATGCTATTGTTCATGCTTAGTCTGAAAGTTAAATTCTTTTTCTTTAAACATGTGTTAAAAAAAGGTTGTTTCATTCCCAAGTGTAATTATTTATATCTAGGTCTCAAAAATTTTTTCAGAGCTTCAGTTCTCTAAGGAAAATTAATGGGCAAATGGAATTCACTTAAGAGATAGATATTCTGTATAAAGCTTTGAAAAGAGAAGCTGAGCCCATTCATAAATGATCCTTGTGTTTCCTTGTACATTACAAATAGATTAAGAGTTGAAATCCCAGTTCTGTCTTGGTTCATCATTCTGGATAGTGTTTTGGTTTCTTTTAAAAACATATTACTATTGTAAGTCCTGTTGTAAGCCTAAGGTGTATTTGTATATTTTTCCTGATGATCTAAGAGATGTTAGAGACCAAAGAGACTGTAGACATGATCTTGTTCACCAGCTTTTTCATTTTACATATGAGAAAGCTGAGGTCTGGAAAATGGTTTGCTAAAGGACTACTATTAATAAACAAGAGGGAAAGATGGAAATTCAAATCCTCCATCCTGAAATCCAGTACTTTATTGTACTACACAGCCTCTCAAATGTTATTGTCATTGTTTGTTTTCAGTTCTTTGCTACTCTTTGTGACCCCTTTGTAGGGTTTTCATTGAAAAATAATGGAAGGGCTTGCCATTTCTTTCCCCAACTCATTTCACAGATGAGGTAACTGAGGCAGACAAGGTTAAGTGACATGTCCAGAGTCATATAGCTATTAAGTGTCTGAGACAAGATTTTAACTCAGGAAGATGAGTGTTCCTGAGTTTGGATCTGGTGCTTTCTCCACTGCCACCCTGCTGCCCTCTCAAATAGGGATGGACTACATTTTTCAAAAAATAAAACAACTTGTTAGTTTTTCCTTGAGGAATATGTTATATTATTCAAGTGATATTGCACCTCTAAAAAATGGAATGATCGCAGTTACTTTGTCATGACTTTGATCTGGAGAGAAAGTTATTTGGAGAAAGAATAGCATTTTTGATGAGCTAAATTTTATCCAATAAATTGACCTCTGCTCTAATTAGCTAATGCTACATAGAACAAATTATTCTACTAATAATTATATTCACCAAGTTACTGAGAATTGGACATCAGAGGCTAATGGGTGCATTCCATATGTGTTAAGGTCACAGATGATAAATAGCATTAAAATAAATTAGTCTTTTATCAGTCCATGTTAGTAACTTCTAGAAGTTGGTCAGTTCATATGTTTGCTCTCTGCTGGATTGTTATGTCTACAGGAACTTTTCTTATTAAGATGCAGATAAAATTAGTTTAAATATTCTTATTATTGTCCAGGCCTTGATTTCATTGGTCAAGAGAACTCCTAGTGAAGGAACGAGCCTTCTTTCCTGCTTCCCCTAGCTGCCCTTCAAATGACTTTCTATTCTACTCCATATCTGCCTTATTTCTACCTGTTTCTTTATACATTTTTTCTCCCATTAGAATGTGAGTTCCTAGAGGGTTCCTTGTTTCTTTTCTTGGCAAAGGGCCTGGCACATAGCAAATGAACCCTTATTGAATGACTGACTGAAGAATCTCTTGCCACCAGTGTAGATCTGCATATTTTCTGAAGCATAGCCTTGGATATTTACCTGGCATGCTGAAAGTTTATGTGAACTGCTTAGTCACATAATATATGGCAAAGGTAGAACTTGAACCCAGATCTTCCTGATTCGAAGTCTAGTTTTTCATATTGATATTCTTAAGATGACTAGATAATAATCATTATAATAATAGTTAACATTTACTTAATACCTACTGTGTCAGGCTCAGCCCTTTTTTATTTTGCAAATATTATTTCATGTAAAACTCATGACAACCCTGCAAGGTGGGTGCTATTATTATTCCTATTTTACAGATGGGAAACTGAGGCAGTAGAGGTTAAGAGACTTTCACAGTGTCACACAGCTAATGAGTATCTGAGGCTGGATTGGCTTGCCACTTAATACCTAAGAAAGTTTGAGCAAGGCCCTTTGGATCTCAGCTTCTTTATCAGTACAATGATGGGGTTGGGCCAGATGACCTCTCTGATCCTAAGAACCTATACTCTCCAAGGACTCATCCCATTCTAAATCTGTGATCTTATTTATTAACTAATGATTAAAAATAAAAGTCAACCAAAAGGTTGTTAAAGATTATTATAGCTTAGCTTGTAAAGGCTACATTAAGAATAATTTCAGGGAATTGGAAAGGAAGGGATTAAAAATTTTAAAGTGGTACAAACAGATTGACTGGTAGTGGAAGAAAGAAGGAGGAAATGTGTCTAGGAATGCTTCAAGAAGAAAGCAAGCTAAATGACATGCGATATGAGAACACAGGCATGACATATGGTGATGGTTCTCAGCATTACTGGGACTGCCAATTCAAGAACAAGATAAATAATTAGACAACATGTTCGTGGTCATAACTAAGAGTGACTTATAGTATTTGAAGCATATTTATGTTTCTTCTATAAGATCAGAGGTTACAACAGTTAATGAAAAGTAAAATGACTAATTGATGTGCCAGATCAGTGTTGTTGTGCCCTCAGGATAATATCCTTCAATAAAGAAGCAGAGATGCTGGTGACAGCAGTAGAGACAATAAGCTGAGCAATTGCATCTCAGTATTTTCACCTGAATATGTCACACCTTGGATAATATGAAATGTGCCATAATCCACTTGGATACTATCATTGAGAAGAGAGAACCGAAAGATGGTGAATGGAGCAGTTTCAGCCAATGCTGTCATCTAACCCAGTTTATTCCACTGTTTTTCTAATGTTTAAAGTATATCTGCTCATGAGGATGTGTGGTGAAGATTATTTTGGGTAATCAGTGAGCTGGATGATAAAAAACCCACCCAAGATGTTCCTATAGAAATCAAGCTTAGCTATTCCAAAACAAATAGACTCATGGCGTGCATATGGAATTTTGGCTTTGCAGTAGATGACATATGTTGTTGATACTAAAGAGGAATCATGATATACAGTACATAGTGTGAATGTTCCCTATTGTATGGCTTGTATAGGACTCCAGGGTGGTGAATGTGCTTACTGTCAGATATTGACCTGAATCTTGATTTGGGTTTTACAGTCAACTATTTAATGTATTGTTTAAAACAAAAAAAAACTGTGTGTTCTTTTCCTGTGTACCTGTCCACGTGTGAAATGTAAGGATAAAGAAATGGGCAAACCACACACTCACATAACATTAAAACAACCACCCCAAAGTAGTATCACTGGCACTTATTTTCCTGCCTTTTTTGGGGCATAGAGCTGACTGCACTATGGAAAGTTTTTTTTGTTTTTTTTTGTTTTTTTTTTTACAGATCACAAGCTCTTTTCTAGGGCTTAGCCATCCTTGTAAGTCACCTAGTGGGGGCTAGAAAGGGATCTCAAGGGTATGCATCTTCCTAACTTTCCTTTAAGGATTAGCTTATATAAATTAATCCTTGGATTGTAGATATTTTTGGCCATGGCAACTCAAGCAAAGGGGTTAATGTTTTTCAACATTTGAAAGAATCCAAAATTAATATGAAAAGATGGGGGAAAGGTCTGTCTACAATTTCTATAAGAAGTAATAACTTCCATTTATGGACACTTAAGCTCTATTTTCTGCTATATATAGAAAATATGTATTCATATAAAGAGTATAACATGCCTGTGTTCTCATATCACATGCCATTTAGTTTTCTTTCCTCTCAATGCATTCCTAGACACATTCCTCCCTTCTTTCTTCCAACTACCAATCGATCTGTTTGTACCCCTTTAACTACTTTAAGGGTTTTAAACTCAGGATACATGAATTTACTGCTTTTTTAATACTCTCATCTTCCATGCTAGAATTAATACTAAGTTCCAAGTGAGAACAGCAGTAAGGACTAGGCAATAGGGGTTAAGTAACTTGCCCAATGTCACACATCTAGGAAGCATCTAAAGCTAGATTTGAATCTAGGACCTTCTACCTCTAGGCTTGGCTCTCAAACCACCAAACCACTAGCTGTCCCATGAATTTTTAGTTGTTCTTTTTTTTAGTTTTCTCTATTATTACTGTGAACTTAATAGGCATCAGCAAACATGAATATTTTTACTTTCAAGAATGTTTTTATATCAATCTAAATATAATTGCTCTCCTTTTTAATCAAATTTATTTCATGGATTTAAAAACAATATTCTGAGAAAAGTACATAAACTTCACCAGACTCTCCAAAGGGGTCTATGGCACAAAACAATTAAGGAACCCTGAACTAGATCATAAGCTTCTCTTTCTAGATCATAAACTGGGGAAGCATGTATTTCTTTAAAATCGACCAATTCATCTCCATACATGCCCACACCTGCAAAGCACCTAGCAAAGTAGATATTGGTGGATCAATTATAATATTTACTTGCTTGCCCAAACTATTGCGTTAGCCTCATCTATAAAATGATGTTAGCTTAGGTGATCTCTGTTATCCATTTCAGTTCTAATACAAAGATGCTTTTGTTTTTTAATGGAATGAGAAGCCATTTATTGATTACTCTGTGCTAAAATCTTAGCTATGTTAAGTGTTGAAAGTACAAATAGAATAAAAAGCAAGATAATCCCTGCTCTCATGGAGCTCACATTCTAATTAGATGCTCTACCATTACCTTTGATTCACTTGATCTAAAAGCACATTATTTAACTTGTCCCCCAAGCCAGCTCTCCTTCTCTGTTTCTCTAAATGACATCACCAGTTATACTCCTTAGTTTAGTTTACCCTTAAAAACCTTGGAATAAACTTTAATTCTTGTTACTCCTTCAACTACCAAGTGGATAAAATCCCTTGATAACCTGCTGAATCTTACTCAGATGCTCTCACAGTCAACATTTCTTACTGTTCTTACTGCCAGCATCCTCTTTAATACAAAATCTCATCACACTTGGTTTGCTCTAATAGTCTCCCCTTGCTGTCAGTCTTTGACACTCCAAACCATCTTACATCAGTTTGCTAGATTAATTTCCCTAAAGCAATCCTTTTGTCAGATCATTTCAATTCATATTGCTTATAGTATTGGTCAAGCTCTCGCCCCACCTTATGTGTCTAATCTTATTTCCTACACCCCAAATTGCCTTAACATCATTCCACATTTTTCCTCTTTGTTCTGATCTCAGAAGAGATGGCCTCTTGCTAACACTAATCCCTCTAATTTGTGTCTTTGATCCCCCTTTCCTCCTATCTCCTATGAGAGCTTGCCTTCTAATCATTCCTTCTCTCTCTAAACTTCAGACTCTCTTTATCTATTGGCTTCCTGCAATTAGATTTCCACTTAGGGACTTCCCCTGCTATCTGCCAGCATGCCTAGATCTCTCCCATCCTTCAAGAAAATTTTAACCCTGCCATCCACTCTGGCTAAAGTCTGACAGGTTTTCTCCCTTTCATGCTAACCTCCTAAGGGGAAAAAACCCCGCCATCTACTCATTATTTTTCCCCCCATTTTCCACTTGTTTCTAAACTGGTTGTCATCTGGCTTCCAATTTCACCATTTTGTTGAAAGTGTTCTTTCCAAAGGTTTGAAAAAGTTTCTTAATTATCACATCCAGTGGTCTTTTCTCAGTCTTCATCCTTATTGATTTCTTCATATCATTTGACACTACTGATTACTCCTGCCTCCTATGTGCTGTCTTCTCCTTGGGCTCTTATGAACCTGTCCTTTCCTGGGTCTCCTCCTACATTACTGACCATTCTTTGAGCTCCTTTTCTGGATCACATTTCAGCTATAAGCAGCTCCTAAATACCTGGTACTCTGTCTTGACTCCTCAACTTACCATTTCTATTTAGTTGGCTGCTCCCTTTGAATATAATTTACTTCTACTTCTTGGAATTCAGTTTTATTCAACCCAACTCAAATGCTGCTTTTACATTAATTGCCCTGATTCTCTACAAATGCTTTACAAAAATCATTTCACTTGATCCTCACAACACTGAGAAGTTGGTGCTGTTATTATTCCCATTTTGCAATCGAGGAAACTGAGGTTGACAGATTGTTACTTGCTCAGAGTTACACAACTATCGGTGTGTGAATTAAGAAAATCTGAGTTCAGATCCAACCTCTGATACTTACTAGTATATAATAGGTACTATATAAATGCTATTTCTTCCCTGTCTTTTTCTAAACAGCTAACATATAATTATCTATCCATCTGTCTATTATCTACCTACCTGACATAAGGACTCTTTGACTGTTTTTTTTTAAGAAATCTCAGAGCCTTCCTAATTGATGAACTTCATTGCAGAAGGCAGATTTCAATACAAACTTCCTACCCCAAATTAAAATTGTCTCAAAATGGAATAGGTTGCTTCAGTACTTGGTAGATCCACCTTCTCTTCTCCTGACTCTCCACTCCCAAAGATCTCAAATAATGGCTGAAGGGCCACAGTCTGAGGAGATTTTAGATGAGATTCTTGTTCTGTCAGGAGATACATTAGCTGGTTCCTAATTCTGAGATTCTGTTAGTCTGTGTTCCCTTTGGATTTTATGATTTATATCCTTTTGTATACCTTGTAATTCATTCAGTAGGAACTTTACTGATGTGTTGTTGCTGTTGGCAAAGTCTCTATTTAGATATTGGTGGATTTTCCCATTTTAGAGATTGTATTTATTAAATATTAGTATAGTATTTCTCTGGAGCTCTCTTTGGTTCTATTAAATTGCATTTGCCCCTGGCTAGAATATTTCTTTTTTCCTCTTTAGTTTAAGGAATCGTCTCTTCTGGACCTTTGTGGTTATTCTTCTTCTAGGCCTTTACCCTCTTAATCTCTTTATGGGCATAAACTTGTTTTCCCAATTACCCAATTATCTTTCTTTCCAAATTGATAGAACAATGGGAAAGTTATATCTTTTTCTAATGGTTTAAATAGCCTAAATATTTTTCATTTCACTGAATTTCTAGGCACAGATTGGTTTGTTTAGGGACAAACATTGGAGCACTCAGCATTTTGAGTTTCTCTTGAGTATAAAGTTTTGAGGCATACATATTGTATTTCTAAATTCAACTTATGTCATATAAAATATGTATTCCATAAAGCTGATATACATAAATTAATGTTTTAAAACATTTATAACAAGGAATGAAGATAAAGGCCATTAATTTGCTATATTCATTTTAGTCTTTTATTACTGACAAATATTAAAGTGTTTTAGACAAATAGTTTTAAGTTCATCTTAGAATTTGTATTTAATTTAAACAATGAAATTCCACAAATACAATGTGAATGTACCTATAAATTATCACTGATGTCACATTCTACTGAATGACAGGAAAACTGAAATTGATTTTTTATAAAGAAAAAATTATCATAGAACAAGATGAAGTGTAGTTAAGCATTTAATATTCTCCTTTTACTCAGTTTCCAGGTGGCATTAAAGTGTTTTCCTAAAAATTAATGAGCTTTATGTGTATACTTAAAATCACAATTGCTCCTTTGTCTTTGAATTTTAACATGTTTAGCTTTTGGCTCCAAATTCAGGTTTAAAGGTTGCATTCACCATTAAGAAAATGAGATTTGACACCTCTCAAATGCTATTTGGGCAGCTTAAAGAGGGCAGTGTTGAGGCTGGATTTTGTTTTTGAAAATTCAGGGCATTTGGTCTATTTCTACTTTCCTGACTTTAGTACTTTAAGAATCTCTGATTTCCTCAAAATGGGCATCTACTTGCCACAGATATGAATCATGACTTCTTGATGATTTAGTAGGTGGTCTTTGAGAGCTACTGTGAATGAGGAATTCATTACTCTTCAGCCAGCTATCTATCTGATGAGCTTAACTGATGCATCTCTCTGGTTCTTGGACAGCAAGAAAGTAGCCTGTCTCTAGTCCCACATGCGAAACCTTTCCAGCTTGTGAGGACCTTCTAGAGCTTATGTCCCACTTGTTGAAAGCTACTTCTTCATCTCCAGATAATCTGATAAGGACTGCTTAGTTGATAAAGAAAGAGGTGGGGGATTATCCTGACTGTTAGCTCATAGCTGCTTCTCCAAAGTGCTATTGAGTCACAAGCTTATTATATATGAAATTTAAACTCCCTTTCACCCAAAAGCACAGAGGAATTTTCACAGCTGCGCAGAATTGTAGTTTCAACATAGATAATACAAAGAGGCTTCAGAAGCTTCAAGGTAAAGATAAAGTACAAAGTTGATTTCTAGCCACCTCATTATCAATAAGCTAAGTCTGGGAATATTTTGCTAGGTGGGGAAGCCCCTGAGTTTTTGGTTTTGGTTGTCTGGAAACAGATTCAGAGCCCAGGTAGCTTTTTGCTTAATTTCTGTCTTTAGTCTTGGAGAGAAATTGTTAACTTCTTAACTGTTGGTTTGCTAAGGACTTAAAGTTTTCCAATAAGACTATAATGGGGGGCAGCTGGGTAGCTCAGTGGAGTGAGAGTCAGGCCTAGAGACAGGAGGTCCTAGGTTCAAACCCGGCCTCAGCCACTTCCCAGCTGTGTGACCCTGGGCAAGTCACTTGACCCGCATTGCCCACCCTTACCAATCTTCCACCTATGAGACAATACACCGAAGAACAAGGGTTTAAAAAAAAATAAGACTATAATGCTTTTCCAATAAGAAAAGGTGTAGATCATAAAAGGGGTCAAAAGAGGAGTCAAGATTTTTATCTTAGATAGCCCATCCTGTCTGGCTCTGACTAGCAGAGTAGCTTTCGATGGGGTCCAGATAAAAATATCTGTTTGAGACTCTGTTTCTCTTATTGGCCTCCCACACCCACTGGCATACCCTTTAGGAATGCAAGCTTGCCTTCACAGAAAAATTAAGATAGTAGGGCTTTAGTGGAGGTCAGCTATCCTTACTCAAGTATATCGATGGGATTTCATTTCAGGAAGTCTTCTTATTGTAACACAGTTTAAGTCTGATTTGCTAAAGCTTGCTCTCTTGTGCTGTTCAGGAACTGAGTTTAGCCATTAATATAACTAGTTGCTTTAGGGGAGCATAGATTAGCAGATTGTCTTTAGATAAATATAGAATGTGTGTGTGTGTGTGTGTGTTTTAGAGAGACAGAAATAGAAAGATAGAGAGACTGAGACAGATGAGAGAGATGAAGACAGAGAGATAGAAACAGAGAGACCAATAGACAGACACACCAAATCTCTCTCTCTCTCTCTCTCTCTCTCTCTCTCTCTCTCTCTCTCTCACACACACACACACACACACACACACACACAAAGGGACAGTCATAGTGAGATAAAATAAACTGAGATACAGGTAGAATTGGATATAAACAGAAACAGAGACATGATCAAGAGATGAAAATATAAGCTCTTCATTAGAATGTAGAATGAGCATATTTTAAATTTTTATGTGGCTAATGGAAAGACAGCATGACACAGTGGACACAGAACTGGCTTTGCACCCATGAAGACAGTTTATGTCCTGTTTCAACAACCTACAGGTGTGTGAGCCCTGAGTCAGTGAATCATTTCCCTGAGTCTCAGTGTTTCAGGCCACTCCCTAGGAATATGGTACAGAGAAAGTATTTTTCTACATTGGGAGAAGGACTTTCCTCATCCAGAAGTTCATTATACCAAAGAAAAGCTTGGTCCAGTATTTATACCCTATGTACTGGAAAACAAATCAAAGAGAACATCCCTTTCGCCACATTTTAAGGTAACACTATCCCAGTCCCTTCAAAGGTGCTTTACCTACTCTATGTTTTATTGAACTTTTCTTTTGTCATTTTACTTCTCCATTACTATTCTTCTTTATCCAATACTTGACTGAGACACAACTAGCATGAGCCATTGTGGCTTTGCCCCAGGGAGCCAATCTATTGGACAGCACATCCATGCTTCACACTCCTCTGAAAGCCTTGTGCTGAGCCTTCTTCCTCCAAGGCTTCTTCCCTTTCCCTCCCCAACTGTAGTGCTGTCTCTCTCCAGGACACAGTCAGCAGTATCCTGCCTTACAAGATGGAGTACTCAAATCGTTCTGGGTACCAGGCCAGGATCAGCAGCCAATTGAGGAATAAGAGTGATGGCCAGATCTCAGCCTCCTCTCACTAAGCTTGCCAACAAAATTTACTCCTGAGTCAGCAGCATTGCTGCTCTTTTACCCTATCAACTCAAAGCCTAAAGGCTTTAGGCCAGTGAGCTAGGCATGACTGAATCATTCAGGCACTAGTTTTTTGTCTTTAGGATTCATAATGTTAATTAGGGGCAATTCTCACCCAATTAAGAGAGCAGAAGAATTCTGCCGCCCCACCCATTCTTCTTAGACTGAAAAGTCACAGGAATGTATACTCTTGACCAACAATTTTTCTTTCCTGTTCAATTAAAAGCAGACTGAGACTGAAGGAAATAAACCTTCTCCTGTCATCCTTGCATCCACTTTGGGGTTCTTCTGTCTCCTTTGTCCATTTTCTCTTCATGAGGCTCTTGATACAGTTGACCAGGGCAGCTAGGAGGAGCTTTGCTGCTAAAACCAACCTGTTCAGAAGGAAAATTTCATTAAAGAGTCACCTTTTATTTTTAAACATAAAGAACATTTTTAAAAGCATGTAGAATATAAATGAATGAAAGAAAATACATTTAAATACTTACTGTGTGTCAAGCACTGCCAAGAACATAGCAAATGTCACAACACATTCTTAAACATACAGAGCGTATGAAAATATTTTAAAACAGTATATGATGAAATAGAAACCATTTAAAAATTTTCCATCTGTTTTGATTTCTTCAAAATGCAGAGTAAATCATTTTACTAAGTGCTTATTATTTTCTATACATATGCATGTGTAGAGATATCACTTTTTAATTTAACATATTTTCATAGTTATTACTGTTTCCAATCCTGTGAAAATCTCCCAGCAAATATGCATATCTGTGCATATGTGTGTAGCATAAACAGCACGGAAGCTGCTTAAATTAGGTCAGAGTGGTGACAGCAGACTTACCTTCAATTGTAAGACTGACATTTCAATCCTCACATTGCAGCACACTGACACAAATCAGGCATTTTATTTACCTTTGTTAGAAGCTGTTACCAGAATTTGAAATTTCATTTCAGCTAGATTCTACTGTAGGTTTGCTTAGACTCAACTCTCATCCATCAGTTTTTCTTCCTCTAATATACTGATTTCCTTTATTAGAGTCTCAACCTCAGAGGCTGACAATCCTTGTCATTTCTGAGTTATGCATATTATTTTTGTGTTGTCATGAACATGGTGTACACAAATATGTGCCATCCTTGATATTACCCCATTTGTTGTATTTGCAGGAAAAACAGAGATTTCTGACCGATGTACTCCATGAAGTGATGCTATTGGATGGCCTGGCCAGTTCACACCCAGTTTCCCAAGAAGTGATCCATGCCACCGACATTGACCGGGTGTTTGACTGGATTGCATATAAAAAGGTGGGAATAAAGCACACACCTATTTCATTATGTGTCCATCATGGCACCATTCTGTACTTTGAATGTTGCTATCATTGCCTTAATAAAATAGAGAGGACAAAGCTTTCCAAGGATTTGGGAGGATAAATTAATTGATGTTTGAATTCTACAATCTATGGACAAAAATATATTTTCCTTTAGCTTTTATTTATTTGTTTGTTTTATAGATTACTGACCTCTGTTTTTGGAAATAGTGCACATCTTCCATTCTTTAAACATAGCTGGTTATTTCAGTTAGTTGTTCAGAAAGATGTGGGATGAGATGTGTTTTCTTCATTTGGTTACATAGAGGGAATATTTTTTTAAAAATACAAGCAGAATATTTAGGCTTAATGCCTTGAAGTATAAGAAGCAAAAAACATAATGTTGATGGAGAAACTTGGAATTAGACAAGACTTTTGAACTGGTAGTTTGAGCCAGAACACAGAATTAAATATGTCCCCAGGTCCCATTGTGATTTAGAATGGAATAATTATATCTCCACATGTGAATTACCAACTCTTGAATGCAGAAGTTTTTAGCAACTCAATTTTGAAGTATAACATTGGGATTGTACTATATTGTCTTTCATAGTATGACTAGAGTTATAATCTATGGGAGCATTATAACCCTTAGTGATAGTTTGAATGCTTGGAGATTTTAGACTAAATATTTTGTTGATAAAATTAGAGTGATTGATTGTTAATTTGTGAATAGAGATAACAGTGTTTAATACAATTAGGCTATGTAGAAATGACGTTTGAGATATTGAATTATATACTCAATCATGATTTCCAGGGAACACTGCTGGGGATTATTATTATTATTATAATCAATAATTATCATCACTATCAAAATATCTATCTTCTCTGTCTTTTGCTTCCCATATTCAGAGTTGTGAAAGGTATCATACACCTTTCCTGTTTTTCTTTCTTTCCTTCTTTCTTTTTTTAAAGTAAACATCACCTTTCATCTTCACTTCATATTTCCATTTGGAGTTTATTGTAATGTAGTGTGAGAAATTTAGTTTAAACCTAAATTCTGCCTATCTGCTTTTTCTAGCAGTTCTCATGCAAAGTTAATAGTCTGTATGCTTGAGTTTGTTAAAAGTTATATTATTGTAGTAGTCTATTTCTCTTTCCAACTATATATATTAAGATTTCTTCAATTATTTGAGTCTTCCTTAATTTCTGTTTTTATTTCTTTCTGTGTTTCATAGCAGTTTTCATATAATTCCTGTGTATTTTTGAAATGAAGACCCCCAGATAACTTATACATGCTATTTTTAAAAATGAAACTACATTTCTGTCTCTTTTTCCTGGGTGTTCTTGGATAATGTAATGAAATTATGTTGTGAGTTTATTTTATATTCTACTACTTTAAGTCATTGTTTCTTTTGGCTTTTAAATTGAATCCCTTTGGCTCCCTAAACTCAAATCTGCAGAAAATGGAAATTTTGTATCTTCTTTACCAATGCTAATTTTCTTAATTTCTTTTAATTGTGTTAATACTATAGCGAGAATTTATGGAGTTACATCAATTAATAGTAGTTAAAATATACAAAACTTCCTTTAATCTGGATCTTATTGGATTCACCTTTAGAATATAAATGGTGACGGTAGCTCCTGGATTTACATACTATTTACCATGCTTAGGAAAGGTGCATTCTTTCTATTTTTTCATGAGTTCTTCTCATAAATATTTATTGAATTTCATTAAAAATTGATGTCCTGCATTTATTGTTATATTCATGTGATTTCCCATTGCTTAAAAAAAAAACCTTACCTTCTGTCTAAAGTATTTATTCCAAGGCAGAAGAAAGATATGGACTAGGCAATTGGTGTTAAGTAATTTTCCCAGGGTCACACAGCTAGGAAGGGTCTGGTGTCAGATTAGAACCCATTACCACCTGACTCCTGATCTGGTACTCTATATATAGTCTGTTGCCTAGCTGCCCCTTGTTTCTTGTTTTTATATTGTCTTTTTATATTGTCTATTATATTAAATCTTTCCCTAACTTTGGGTTATTCCTCTATTCATCATAAAAGTCCAGTTCTGTCATAATATGAAATCTTTTTTAGTGTATTGCTTAAAATTTCTTTGATGACATTTCATTCAACATTTTTACATTGATAGATATATTTATGTATAGTAAGTGTTCTTTAAAATTTTATTTTCTCACTTACATGTAATTTTAATGTTAAAATTTTTGAGCCCCAAATTCTTTTCCTCTTTCACCTCTCCTTGAGAAAGCAAGCAATTTGATATAGATTATACACATAAAGTCATGCTAAACTCATTGCCATATTAACCATTTTGCAAAAGAAAACACACGTTAGAAAAAACAACAAGAAAAATAAAGAAAATAAAAAGTATAATTTGATCTGCATTTGAACTCCACCAATTCTTTCTTTGCGGATGGATAGTCCTTCAGAATTATCTTCAATCATTGTTTTGCTCAGAATAAGTCATTCACAGTTGATCATTCTACAATATTGTTATTACAGAATATAATGATCTCCTGGGTCCACTCACTTTACTTTGAATCAGTTAATATAAATGTTACCAGGTTTTTTCTGAAACCATCCTGCTCATCATTCTTAAGGCACAATAGTATTCCATCATAATAATATACCACAATTTGTTCAACCATACCTCAATTAATGAGCATCCCCTCAATTTCCAAATCTTTATGACCACAAAAGGAGATGCTATAGATATTTTTATTTATAAATGGGTTTTGTTGCTCTTTTCCTGGGATACAGACCTACAGTGGTATTTGTGTGTCATAGTATATGTGCAATTTTATAGACTTTTGGATATAGTTCTGAATGGCTTTGGGAAACATTGTGCCCTAAGTTTTCCATAGGATTGATTCCAAGAAAATTTATTAATTTTAGATATTTAGAATGGGATTTCCATTTCTATTATTGCATCTTGGATTTTATTAATATTATATAATAATGCTATTGATTTTTGAAGGTTTATTTTGTAGCTTGAAACTTTGCTGAAGCTATTTGTCTTAATTAGTGTCTTTGTTGATTCTCAAGGATTTAGTAAGAAAACCAACATATCAATAGCTAAAAAGATTAATTTTACTTCTTCTTTGCCTATTTTATGCCTTTAATTTATTTCCCTTGTTAGCATTTCTAGAATCTTATAAAAATATTGAGTAGGGTTGACATCCTTGCTTTATTCTCATATTTATTGGGAAAGATTCTAGTGTATCTCAATTATACATGATACTTGCTTTTTTATTTACATATATATAATATTAAAAATATCATAATCAGGTTGTCTAAGGAAATTGTTACTAAGGACATAAAGCCAGGAGAGTGGACAACTTTAGAAGCTCAATACATGGAGAAAAATCAATAAAAATAGCTTAAAGAGATATCCAGGATCAAGTTTGTCTACATTGAGGTAAAAGGCAACGTGAACATTTTTCAAGAATGGAGACAGTAGAAAAGGAGTGATTAAAGCTGCTAAACAGAGAGAGCATTTATTAAGTACTCAACCATGTCTCAGTCTTCCTTCTAAGCACTGGGGATACCAAAACAAGAAAGTAAGTTAATCACTGCTGTTAATTAGTTTATATTCTAATGGGGAGAAGATGACACGTAAAGGTGAGCTAGAAAGCTGGAGATGGGAGGATGGGAGGATGATATCTGAGTTGGGGCAAGGAAGTGGACATGGAAGTGGAGTAGAGCAAAAAGGCATCTGGAAGTGAAGTTGAGTAATAGTATAGCTAGGGCTTCTTATGATATGACATTTTCATTCTAGGAGGGAGGCAGTATAATGGGGCGAGCTCACAAAGGAAATGGAAAGGGATGTCATAGAGAACACAATGTGAGGAGTGGATCCCTTTGTTCCTTCTGAATCTTGCTGACTTTTTTTTTCTTTCTAACTTCTTTTATTGCTGTAGTTTGCTTTTATTTCTTTTTACTGAGGACTTTTTCAAGGCTCACCAAATACTTGTATTTCTTTATTTGGTGGAATTGCTCCAGTAGCATGCTCTGTTTGTGTTTGATTATAGAACAAAGCAGATATGACTTTCTTTTCTTGGGTCACCAATGGCACTGGCTGCTCATTTCTTTTTGACATCATTTTCCCCTTGCTTTTCAAGTCACAAAATGATGGCTTGACTCAGACATTGATAGAAAGTCTAGGAACTTCCATCTCTTCCTGACTGCAGCCATAAGAGGTCACCTTTCTTGCTGAGCCAACAGAACCTCAAAGGCTCTGTTTCTTTCTTGATTTTTGGAGTAGTGGGCACAAATTTGATTAGCTGTCTGATAGTTGAGTAAGCCTTTACACTTTGTTCAAGGACACTGGATGATATTAGTTGTTTCAGTCTCAAATCCAAATCAGAATCTCTGAAACTCAGAAAGAACATTCATAAAGCTGAATCTTCTTTTGTATTGTCAGAAAGCAATTCAGCTTTTTCTATAAATTTTTACTCTAAAGACTTTCAAGTAGATACATTTGAACTATATTGATATTTATGTTAATATCATTGATATCAACAAGAACACATTAAAATAGTTTATCGATTTTCCCCCTGATTCATTCATGATAATTTATTATCTTTCTTTTGAGAGAATGAATGTATTCCTTTAGTCTAATGGTCTTCTGACCCTTGCAAGCAATTTGTAATTTATACAAGCCTAATTTTAGACTAAGCATATGTCTATTCATGTGTTACATATATAATTTAATTCACAGTTAGCATGCAGAACATTTCCAAAAATGAGTGCTGGATCCAATCTAAAATATTTGATTTTTTTTATAAATCTGATTATTCATTTAGTAGATGCAGAAAGAATGTTGACCGGTACTTATTAATGGTGTGGCCTCAGGTAAGTCACATTCTGAATCCATTTTCTTGCTTATAAGTCATCTTGGCATACGTCTGAGTTCTTTTCTAGATTGGCAATTCTCTGATCCTCTGATCTTAGGCTAATTCACTATTTATACTATCAGCTACCTTTCAAAATCCTGTAGAGAGAAGAAGAAAATAACTCAAATACATTTCGTTCTTCAGACAAATTGTGTGGACTCTAGTTTCTAGCCTTCCTAACCCTGTGGGAATTCTTCAGAGTAGTGCCTTGTTGTGAGAAAACTATCTCAAATGGATCATTTCTTAGAAAGGTTTATAGAATGAAAAGTTCTTTGGATTTTTACTAAATTGTTTTTAGTCAGAATTTGAGGACTTAATTTTCTCATTATAGATTGTTCAATCCTAATTATTCCATTTCATTAAGAGTTATCTTCCTCCAATCTATCCTATTTCATTATTTTAAGGAGTTGTTTGCCTACATAAATGGTATTATGTTGTGGACAACTTAGTAGATATGAAAAAAAAAGAATTTAATTTAAAATTGTTGTATCATACATTCTTTCCCAACTTTAGGTGTCTCTTCTGTGTCTTCACACATAATTTTCCAAATCAAATACATCCTTCAAATGCATAAGAGAAAAGTGGTCCAGTCACCTGCTGGGGTAGCTGAAAAATAATCTCTGAGGGAGATTGTGTGAAGTGGAAGAGCAGAACAATTAAATGGGAACATCAGGGGGTTAAGTTCAATGATGATGTTCCTGTTAGGTGCTGCTTTTGATGTGTGTCCCAAGTTTTAATTAGGATTCTCCTTTTCTTTTAGTGGTACCACAAACAATGGGAGATCCTGCCAGTCAGTTGCAGCCATTGTGAAGCAAACAACATAGCTCTGTGAAGGGAACATTAGGCCAAACAATTTTCATGTGCTCACAGATAAAGTCATTGGTGTTATAGATAATGAAGATGCAACTTGTGCAACACATGTGGACACCATCCAGTTCTTTAATTATGTTTTCATGTAGTTTTTGTACTGTTGGAGTTGGGAAGTTGGAGGTGAAAAATGAAAGGCAAGAGTACTCGCTCTCTCTTCTGCCTCCTACCCTGGTAATGAGGGTCTGGGTACTTCCTTTCTTCTTTCATTGGGCAAGGTATACTCTCTAATCATTACCCCTGACCCTGCCTCTATAGAGAGATTTCTTTGCGTTTACTTTCAGGAATGAAGGAGATAATGGAGAAAGAAGCCCATTTTTCTACCAGACAATACTGGAAAGTGACTTGTTTTTTGTTTTTGTTTTTTATTTTTTTACCCAAAACAAAAGCCTATACTCAGCTTTACACATTTAGACTTTGAGAGGTTTAGACAAAAATGATAAATCAATATTATTTTCTCCCATAGCATTCCTAAGTCCTTAGTTGTCCAGTTTTACAAGCAATTAATTTTTGCCTACCTATAAAGACCATTCATTGCTCCTTCCTTAGCGGCTCTTTACATAATATGACCCACTCGTGCCTCAAAACAAATGATTGATGATTTATTTAAGGGTAAGCCTATATTAAAATTAAATCAGGAATTAGAAACAAACTTAACAGGAAAAACAAAGCAAAACAAAACCTTGGAATAAATGTTTTCCATCCCTGGTCATGAGAAGGTTTTCTTTAATTAACTTTTTCAGATCTCCCAGAAAGAAAAATTCCATAAGGCTTAGTCTTAGTCTTTCCCAGCAGCATCTCTCTTAATCAGCAGTAGCTGGCACTCTATGGTGTTTCCTAGTTTTCTTGCCACAGTAGTTCTTTACTTATTTCCCCAGCCACAACTGAGTTGCTGCTCCAATTCTTATTTCAACTCTGATGGTTGAGTTTTGGGCTCACCCTTTCTGCACTTCTTACCATCATTTCCTGTCAGGGTAAAGTAGAAAAAGATGATCCCTTTGAAGTCCATGGCCCCTCAGTTTCATCCATGCATCATACCAAGCCAAAGGATTCTGTTCTTGTGAACAGGACTTCAAGGGAAGTGTATCATTCTCTATATATCAGAGGCACCACAGAGTCCATTTATATGAAATGAATCAAATAAATTTTCATTTATAGCCTGGGAAAACATGACCTAATGTGGTATTTCTAAAAGTGGGAAGTCTCAAGGCATTTTGAGATCACTGTGGAGACTAAAAAGTGCTGGACCTTGCAATTTTTGTTTGTTTGTTTGGGGTTAGGAACACTGGATGGTATGGTGGATAGAACACTGGACCTGGTAGTCAGGAAAACCTGAGTTCAGTTTTGGCCTCAGGCACTCGCTAACTGTGTGACTCTGGGAAAATCATTTAACCTCTGCCTCAGTGTCTTCATCTATAAAATGGGAATAATAACAGCACCTACCTTCCAGAGTTGTTGTGAGGATCAAATGAGATAATAATTATAAAGCATTTAATACAATGCCTGGCACATAGTAGCAGCTATATAAATGTGATGATAATGACGACGATGTTGAAAAAAGATATGGAGGGCTAGGGATTGCCTAGTTCAAGTCCTGGCTGTGACATAAAACATTTTTGTGACCCTGGACAAGTCACTTAACTTTTGAATGCCTTAGGGAGTTCTTTAAAGCAGATGTTCTTAGTGGGTTTGTGTGTGTGTGTGTGTGTGTGTGTGTGTGTGTGTGTGTGTGTGTGTGAGAGAGAGAGAGAGAGAGAGATGTACCCTATGGCAGTCTAGTAAAGCCTATTGGTTCATCCAAAGAGAATTACAATGGGTCCAATTATAATACAATTATCTCTACATATCTATATTTATATGATAACACACCCATACAACTTCAGGATGCCCAGATTAAGAACTGCTACTCTTTAAAGAATATAAACTGCAGATCAAGTGGCAATCTATAAAGGTAGTTTTCTCACAAGGAGTTCTCTTCAATAGAGATATTAGGCCAAGTCCAAAAGGAGCACAATTGTTAGTCAAGAGGTCTTCCTTTTGCTTGACTATTCACCCTTATATTTTGACTTGTGTCCAGTGTCAGAACCTTTCACTGACCTCCCCTTCATGGTAAAGAGATATGCAGTCCTCCTGGCCTTTTATCTTATCATGCATCTGAAGATCTTTCCTAGTTGTTATTTTTCTTTTTTTTCTCAATAGAAATTGCATTGGACTTCTAAAACATTTTCTGAGCCACACCTCTAATAGATTTCCAATTGCTTAACATATAATCAGAATTTATCCAAGGAATACTCACTTTCTTTGATGAAACTGTGATTTTATTGGTGAGGAAACTCCTTCATTTGTGCAGATTGCAACCCTTTAATACCTTGTTCTCTATTATGTTATCCATCTTTTCCCATAAATCCTCTACAGAAGATTTATTTAACATAGTAAAGTCTTTCCTCTGGTTCTTTTATTATTTCAGAGCTATCCATGTGCAAATATATCAAATATTTTGCCTCAATTTTTCTCTCTGACACCAACCCATCTCCTTTTCTAGTATATATATATATATATATATATATATATATATATATATACACACACATAATATGTATGTATATAATATACACATAAACATCATACACAGGCAAAAGTTATGACTTTCCATTGCCTACTTATACATATCATAAATTTTATTGTATTTTAATTCTTTCAGAATCTTATCACAACCTGTGATTCATGGCCATATAGCAGCACAGGAGAGTACTGGGCAGAAATTATAGAGGAAAAAGAGTTAAGTAACATTGATCAAAATATTATCTTTCTATGGATACATGGTTGCCTGGAAAGATAATAATTGATGGCTTAAGTATGTGTTGGGAAACTTGATAAGTGATGTTCTATGGGTAATTCCCAATGTGCTTATGAATATTTATATTTAAATTGGGATGTGTAATTTAGATAAATACATAAAGAATGTATATACACAAATACACACATGTATGCATGTGTACATATGTACATATTTTCTATATGCACAAACCTCTATACATATACATATTGATATAGAGTAAGGCCACTTATCCTCAGTTTCAATTTCCAAGGTTTTAATTATTCTTGGCCAACCTGCAGTGCCAGAAGTCCACCCGGAAGCACTGGAAGTCTACTTGTGGCAATGGTCTATCTATCCCTGTCTACACTCCCCACCCCTAAATGTCTCTTCTGCTTCTACTTGCCTACCTGAACTTTTTAATGAATAGGAGGCAGGAGAGCATTGGACTAAGTGGCAGGAGTGGGGAGAAAGAGTACATATATATGGAAGTGTTTGATTATCTCTGTGTTTTCAGTCCTCCATGGTAGGTCTTGAAATGTATCCCTTACGGATATGTAGATGCTTTAATAGAATGAGAAAAACAAGAATATGACAAAAATCATAAAATCATAGATTTCAAGTTGAAAGGGATTTTATAGAGTATCAAGACTCTCTCTCACTCACTCTTCGGATAAGAAAATTTAGGCACAGAGAGATTAAATGACTTGCCCAAGGTTACCTGAATAGTGAGTATGTGGAAATTTGAACCTAGTTCCTTCTGACTTCAAGTTCAGTGATCCATCTACTTTAACCAGATGTTTTTCAAAAAGTAAACATTTTCTACAATAAGCAAAGAATTACAATAGAAACCTTGGGATAGAAACCTTGTCTCAACTCTCCCACTAGTTATCTGTAACCTTGCCAGGTCATTAACCACTCAGATCTGTTTTTTCATTTCTAAAATGAAGATGCTGGACCACATTTTCTCAAAGTTCCCTTCCAGCTCTAAAATTCAGTGATGCTAGGGAAGAGAACTAAAGGAAGACAAAAGGTTGGGAAAAAATACTATGGGAAAGAAAGAAGTACAGTGGAAAGATGAAAATAATGCCTCTGGACAAGAAGAAATAAGAAAGATAGATTGAAGCAGCCTTTTTTGCTACAGAGACACAAAGGGAAATGAGAAAGCAGAAGAATCAATGACCCAATGACCTGAATGATGAAATTGAAGGAAAGCTCATTAAGTTTACCGATGATCCCAGGATGGGTAGGTTTCTAAAACCTTGAAGGAGAAGAATAGAATTCAAAGTCACCTAACCAAATTAGAAACTGGATCCTTTAAATGCAGAAAAAATCAGTAGGTATAAGGGCAAGGTTAATTAATACACATAGGGACAAAAAAAATACAAAAATTTAAGATGGGAAATGACTGTCAAGCATGGTCACTGTGAATTATAATGATGTTATAACCTCATTTACAAAGAACTTTCCTAACAAATATTCTCAAGTACAAACACTACAAATATCCTCTTCAACTTGTATGTGAGACACCTGAGGCTCAGAGATAATGTTACCTGATAAATTTAAGATCTGGAAATTGAACATATTCTTCCAGCACCATGAGTGCTGGTACTTTTGCCAATATTCCACAAGTTGTTTTTTTTTTTTTTTCCGACTTACAGTGATTCACACTTAGAGTACTCTTACAACCATGTTATATCTTATTAAACTGAATAAAGGGGAATTCTGGGAAGATGGCAACGTAGATGGAGTGAATCTTAAAACTTCTGCACCCTTCCACACAGATATAGAAAACCATGCGCTTCGAGAAGAAAGTTGACCAAGTCTAACAACAGGACAGAGCAGGGGGATCCTACTACTGGACAGCTCAAGAGGTACACCAAGAAAAAGGCTTGAATTCTTGAACTGTCCAGTCTGAGGGTATAGAAGGGGAATCCTAGGACGCCTCCCCCACGTGCTATGTGGAGTCTCTAGCAGCCCCTGAAATCCTGGAGAATGCCTGGAGAGAGGGCCTTGCTGGCACCGAACTCTGGGAGTTGAACACAGGCACTGGGGAGGTGGCTGGAGGAGAAAGACAGAGAAACAGCAAAAACACTCGGAAGATGGCGGCTTAGATGGACCAAAACCTCAGACTACCTGGCTTCACCACACTGAGTTAGAGAAAAAAGGGCTTCTAGAGGAAATAAAAACTAGGTCAACTAGCAGGACAGAGCAGGGGACCCTACTGCTGGACAGCTCAGTGAAAACACTCCATCTTGTTCTCCCCACAATTTTTTCTTTTCCTCTGGAGGTTTTAGCCTCAGGGCACATTAAGCAAGACAGACTAATCCAGTCAGTACAGGCTTAATCCCATCAATTGGACAGATAAGAAGTCTTCAGAGGGCAAGGAAACTCCAACACCCCTCCCCATAGACTGCAGAGAAAGTAACTACAAACCTCCATTGCCAGCTGAGAGAAGATCTTTCATCACAGCTCATTAAATCCATCTGTTTAAACTAGCAGAACAGAAAAGGGAAAGATATGAGTAAACAACAGAAAAAGAGAAAAGAAATGACAATTGACAGCTTCTTTCCAGGAAAAGAAAAGAGAGCAAATGAAATAGAAGAAGAGGAAGAAGCTCCAGCGAATTGGACACAGGCTTTGGAAGATCTCAAAATTCAATTAACTCAAGAACTTCAGGAACTCAAAAAGCAATCAAGAGAGGCTGAAAACAATTTGAAAAAGGAAATACATGAACTAAAACAAGAAAATAAGGTTTTAAAAGCCAGAATTGACCAGCTTGAAAATGAAGCAAAGAAGACAAAAGATGATCTACAAAGAAAATCAGACCAGAAGGAGAAGGGTGACCGAAAAGCCAGGGATGAAATTCAGTCTTTAAAAAACAGAACTCAACAACTAGAAGAAATGGCTTCACATAGCAGCAAGAATATATAAAACAAAATTTAAAAAATTCAAAAATTTGAGGAGAATTAGAAACACCCCATTGATACAACTAAAGATCTGGAAAACAGGTCTCAAAGAGACAATTTAAGAATTATTTGTTTATCAGAACATCATGACAAAAGAAAAAGTTTAGACCATCCTACAGGAAATTATCCAAGAAAACTGCCCTGACATTCTTGAACAGGAGAGAAAAGTGGAAATTGAAAGAATCCACAGATCACCTCCTATATTTAATCCATAGCTGACAACTTCCAGGAATATTGTAGCCAAATTAAAAAAATGACCAGACCAAGGAAAAAATATTACAAGCTGCTAAAAAGAAGTTATTCAGATATCAGGGAACCACAGTTAGAATAACACAGGATCTGGCTCCATCTACATTGAAGGACTGGAAGGCATGGAATATAATATTCCAGAAAGCAAGAGAACTGGGTTTACAACCAAAAATCAACTATCCAGCAAAACTGACTATATTTTTGCAGGGGAAAGTATGGTCATTCAATAAAATTGAGGACTTCCAAACATTCCTAAATCAAAAACCACACTTAAATAGAGAGTTTGCTGCCCAAACACAGAACTAAAGAGAATCACCATAAGGTAATTAAGAGAGTGGGGGAAAAAATAAACTGAGACAATTTTAAAGAACTTTCTCTTGTTCTCTTTGTCTCAGTTCATCCAGGTTCAATTTCTCCCTCTGTGCTTAAAGTTACACTTCCATGAAAACGCTCAGATTACATCTAGTCTAATCTGTTGCATTTCATATACTTCCCATTAAAAACCACATCTAGCTAGTCCCTGTGGTTCTGGTTTAATCTGAACATTATTGTTGTTGTTGCTATTACTGTTGCTATCTAGTACTATTATTACTATTACTGTTATTAGATAACAATTTTATAATACTGAGGTTTGCAAAGAGCTTTACATATGTTAAATCATTCAAATCTCATAACAACCATTTGAGGTAGGAGCTATTATTATCCCCATTTCACAGATGAGAAAATTGTGACTCAGAGAGGTTATGTAATTTACTTTTATCTAGTGACATTGGCCTCTGATTGTTCCTCTATCAAGCCACTCCATCTCTCTACTCTGGGCATTTTCTTTGACTGACTTCCTGTCCGGAGTTCTTTCCTTCCTCTGCTCTGACTGCTGACCACCCTGGCTTCCTAAGTTCCAGCTAAAACCTGCATATAGCTTGCTTTGGACCTATTTGTTTACATGTTGTCTCCTCCATTAGATTATAAACTCCTTGAGGTGGGCATTGTCTTTTGTTACTTTTTGAGTTCACAGCATTTAGCACAGTGCCTGTCATATAGAAGGTACTTAATAAATGTTTATTAAATGAATGAAAGGGTCACCCAATTAGTACATGACAGAGGCAGGATTTGATCTCTTCTTCTTGATTCCAAGTCTTGTGATTTCTCCATAGTGCCACTTAGTTGCCTACTATTTAGAACTTTGAACATGTCCACTAAATTAGGGTGGACAGTAGAAGTTTCTCCTAGTTAAAACTCTTTTCTGATGTACTCCAACACACAAGAAAGTTCTCCCATCTTCTAGCCTCAAGCTCCTCACCTAAACCTCACCTATATTTTTATATAATCTTAGCTAAGATTCTTCTGGCTTTCTACCTCTAGTCTCAAATACAGAAATTCTGTGGGCATTCCTGCACATATCCATTCTTTGATTGTTCTGTCGTTATTTCTTCTAATCCCCAGATGCCCTCTCATTACCTCCCACAGTCCCACTTCCAGGTATCTAGTAGAGAAATAAAATAAATGCATTTGATTAATTACTACATTGATCCATTTCATTGATTTATAAACACTTAGGAGACTTCATGTTGTCCAAAGTTTAGTTAATTTATAGATGATTAAACATAATTTTTTGTGAACATTAACTTTAAAAGCTGGTTATATTAGTTCCTTGGTCAGAAGAAATATTCTATGACTGTTTCTGTGGAGAAATCAGATTCGATTTATGCTGTTTGAATTTATACTGCTTTTTTTCAGAAAGATAAAAATAATTAAAGTGCTTATACTGCTTTTATGAGTGAAAAAACAAATAAACAACTGTGTTTCCATGTCTTTTAAAAACATTAACTCTATTCTGGAACATTTATATAGCATCATATGAGGTTTGAGATTTAAGGGAATGACTTTCCAAACAGATGTGAGAATGATGAAGCAACTTGAGATGTTCCAGGAAAGAATGATGGTATCAGCAGCAACAACAGAAAATTGGACAATTTAAACATAAGTTATGAGAAAGGATTAATAGAGTGAGTTTTGTTCACCTTGGAGGAAAGAAGGTTCTACCTTGACTTAATAATTGCCTTTAATATATGAAGGGTCATTAAAATAGGACATGGATTTCTTCCTTAGACTAAAAAGGCAAAAATAAATATATTTATCAGATGTGTAGATTCAAAAGAAGCAAGGGATTCTTGATTTAAGGCAATTAAAAGCACCAAAAATGAAGTTATAGACACCCTTTAAAAATTGAATTAAAAATTCAGTAAGGAGGTGATATGCTCTTGTCTGCTATCATTACACTTATTTGTCTAGCCTTCTCCATTCTTCAAATATAATCTTTGTGGAAGTCATGCTGGAACTTATTTTTGTGTACAGTAGTATATAGTAGGATATACATCAATCTTTCTACATATCTACATATTTGATGAGTTTGCATCGATACATATATAAGTACATATAGTAGATTGTTTTATATTAGTGTATATATATATACCCAGAAACCATCAACTATATAGGACTATAAAAATGTTGTTCTCTCTCTAGATATGCATATAGAACTATTTATTTCTACATAGTTGATGATTTATATCTATCAAAATCCATACAATCCTATGCATTTGAAGAGTTTGTTCTAGGACTTATTCCTGTTTTCCTCCTTGTTCATCCTTTTTTTGCTTAATTGGAATTTGATTTTTTTTTTCTGAGTTAGAAGCTCTTGCTTTCCTCCAGGTACATCCCTTTCTACTACAATATTTACCAGACAGAGATAAAAGGAATTTCCTTGAAAATGTAAATTAGATAATATAGTAGTTTAAAGAATAATTTATATTTTGGGGAAAAATTCCCATTCTTGGCACCTGTCCCTCATCTTCTAGCCCCACGGTGTTTTGTTATCAACAATTGGTTTGGATGTGTTGTTTATTAATTCCTCTCTAGAACCTTGTTTCTGTCTTCTGTGCTTTTGGAGAAGTACCTGAAAAAGAATAGTACAATGTTGCTTTGGGTTTTACTCATGTGCTCCTCCTTATGGTATTTCCGTGCATAGAAGAGCATTGATCATGCTACAACAAACAGCTTGAGAGTTAAAGATTTGATGGAGTTTCTAAAATGAGCTCAACAATAAAGTATGAGGAAATGTTTTACAGCAAGAGTTGCTGATAATTCTGGCTCGCACATAAAAAAATTAAAAATTGCAATTTTTATCCATTAACAAATATCATAAATGTCTATCAAAAGCAATTAAATAGTATATTTGAAGACAACTGATAAACAGTTTATAGAAACTTTTTTATTAGGGGAAATTTTAATTTTTTTTTCCAGATTCCATGCCAATACAATTTTAAAATATTTCTTTTATGATATTTCTCAACCTGTGTTCTCTCTCTCCCTTCTTCCCCACCTCAAGAAGGCATATAAACTTTTAGAAAGCAGAAAGTAATCATTTATGAACTAAATAGACCAGCAGTAAGGGAAAGAATGTAGTAAAAAAAAATCACCCCTTCCCCACTTTCTTTTTTGGCTAAGTTACCCTCTTTCTCCCCACCTCCACCCCTTGTGGATTTTTCTTTCTGGTACAATAGCATCCTATGGCACTCAATTCTTTCTTGCAGCCAGGAGCTTCGTCTCTTTTCTGTAGTTCTATGCTGGAAGGTACATTGTTCTTTTTTGGGGGGGGAGAGGAATCTCACTTAATGATAGGAAGTATGACAGTTCCACAGTAGCTCCTGTAACTTTCCTCGTTCCCTGCATCTTTGGTTGGCCTTTAGTTGGTAACTTATAAAACCTTATGTCACGTAAATGAGCCCATAAGGATACCAGGAGAGGTAGCAATTTGTAACCTAATTCCATCCAATTTGGAGGAATGCTTGTGTGTCTATAAGGACATTATTAAGAATTATATTATCAATTTATATGTCACTTTTACAGATTTACATGTTGGTATTGACCTAGAGATTCCCCTAAAAATCCATATGCTTGTAAGTCTTCATTAAATATATAGGTCCTCCCTCTCTCTGTTCCTGAGAAATATTTCCAGTTGTATTAAGATTCCAGCCACAACTCCTGATATTGTGCATTTGTTAAAAGATCCCAAAGTTGCTATGAGAAACTTGAGCCCCAACTTTTTCCCCCCAGAACAATGTTTGTACATATACCTCTCTCTTGTTGCTGACAGATGGTGGAGAATTGTAGGAGTAAATGTTCATAGCAGATGGTGGAGAATGCCAGCATACAATTTAAAAAGATTGGAGTATTGGTAGTATAATATGCCAACCAATCATGTAACATTGCAATTCATATGATAGGATACCATAGTGTTCTGAACAAAATGGTCATTGTCGGAATTTTTGCCATATTTTTACTGTAATAAATCAAGAGCTAAATGGAAATCTTCATTAGGAATTCAGAAGGACTAATATAAGATTTTTCACAAACATCTTTGAGAATACTTTTGGAGAGATTTAGAATCCCTTGATAATGATTTTCTGAGAAATGTTCAGGAATATCCCTTTTGCTGCTGCCTTATTTTTTCTTGTTCCAAATTTTCACATAATTAAACATAGACTGTACAGATATGATTATTGATTATTCAGCTTCTGGAGAAACAAAATTTTTCTGCCTTCTTTAACAGTCATCTTGTCAGCTTGTTAAAAAAAACAACATATCTTCTGTTTTAGTATTTTAATTCTAAGACAGAATAGCAAGGACTAGGCAACTGGGGGTTAAGTGACTTGTCTAGGTCACACAGCTAGAAGATGCCTGAGGTCAGATTTGAACCTAGGTCCTGCTAACTGTAGGCTTGGTACTTTATCCATTGTGCTACTTAACTGCCCCCTGTCTTTGTCCTCTAATAATATTGCATTACACTCTAATTTAGCAGGACTTTTTGTCTTTAAAATGCATGGACTAGTAAGTCTCTAGAAATAAGTATTTCAATCAACTCTCCAAATTTAGAATATATTGTTGCCTCATAGCTATAGTAAAACCTTAAATGTTTGGATTTAATGGTGGCTGAATTCAAAGAGATACAGCACAAAATTTATTACCAATTCCATAAAATTAAAGGCTTCCCTCCACCCCTTTCAGCCATGAGCTTTGTACTTTGTCTTATTTTAGTCAACTCTTGCCATCTCTCAGGACAGAACATTTTTCCTCTTTTACCTTAGACTTCCAAGGTTCTTAAGGAATAAGAAAACAGTCTAGCTCGATCAAGATGACCTGTGTTCAAGTTCTTTCCTCTGACATATAATGAATTCATGATCCTGGGCAAATTATTTAATTCACATTTCAGCATCCCTGGCAACTTTCCAAGTTTTTAAGTTGTACAATAGACAATGCCTGTCTGCATTGGTAGAGGGATTTTCCTCAACAAGAAGCTATATAGGTTGATAAAATCACAAATACAGATTTTAAAAAATGGTAGAATCAAAAAAATGTGAAGATACAATGAATACTTTTTTTTTAAAAAAAGCTAACATTCTAGCTTCTCATTCTCAAGTTTCTCCTGACAATTTTTAGGATCTTTTAGCAAGTGGACAATAATAGGATTCAGTGCTGGCATTTTAATATGAAAGAAATTATTTCCCAAGGGCAGAGTGGGGGGACCTATGTACTTAATGAAGACTTGCAAGAAAATGGATATGCCAGGGAATTTCTAGCTCAATGCCAACATGTAAATCTATAAATGAATGCCACTAACTCTTCTTTTAAGCAGTACTCTGGGGTGTCTGTACACTAATTCAGTGAAGCAACCCTTATACCATTGCTTGAGTTTCTCCTTTGAACTGCCTTCAGAAATAATTTAAATTTAATTGCATGAATTTAGAATCGCAAGTTGCGTACTGCATCTTCTCCTTTTGTCTAAAGCCTTTTTATCTCTTTATTTCTTTTGTGTACTCCTCCCTTCTTACTTCTTCCCCATCTTTCCTATTTCTCTCTTTCTGTATTTGAGCCAGTAGCCAAAGGAACCTAGACAAGAGACTGTACTGAGCCTGGCTGAACACTGAAGTCCTCTGGGACCTGGCTGTGAAGGCAGAGCCAGGAGAGTGTTACATCCAAGACATCAGGTAGCTTGTCTGCTTTCAGTGCCAGATGTAGATTGGGCTAAATGCCTTAAATTAAATTTCTAGGAGCCAAGGACAACTGGTGTAGTGATTTCAGGAAGGTATAAAGGACAAGTTTTGGCTCAGTAGAAGAAAGAATTTCCTAATTGTCCATACTGTCAAAACATGGATAGGAATGCCTCTTTAGGAAGTAGATTCCCATTTGCTCAAAGTGTTCAAACAGGATTAATTTAGCACTTGTAAGGGATGCATAAAAGGATTTATACCTCAGCAATACATTGGGATGGATGATCTTACAGGTTGTCTTTTTCAATTCCACCATGTGATCATTGTTAACTAATGAGAATACTTCTTAGCTGCATGACCCTGAATAAGTCACCTAAACCTAAAAGAGCCTTTGCTACTCTTCTATTTTAGAAATGATGTTAACATAAAAGATAAGAGGTTTTTTTTAAACAAAGAACTAAATAAAAACTATAAATAGGCAACTGAAATACTCTTTTTTTTGTATATTTTGATTACCAGATATGTTTATCCAGAGAAATTTTGAGAGTATTGTGAGATTTTCTTCTCCTCTTTATCATTCCCATCCTTGAAGTAAACTGAGCATAAAGTAGAGGTCTGAGCAGTAAAAAAGTATGAATGACCATGGTTTCTGAAAGTCAAAGGAAGTAGTATTATTAATTACTCTTACCAAGACCTCAGAGAGCTGGTGAGAAAATTATATGCTTGACTGAAATGTAGGTTGAATCTATTAGCAATAAGCTTCTTGGATTAAACCTAGCCTTAAGTAAGAAAAACAAAAGTAAAAACAATAAAATTAAACAAAACATCCTACTGCCCACACACACACACACACAAAAAGATGATGATGAGATATGATCTGTCATTTTCTGTGGGTGTGACTGTTCGATGCACTCCATGTACACTTATGTGTGGTAGTTTGATATTAAACAAGTTTCCCAAATGTTTTTCCCAAAACTTGGATTGGCTTGAGATTCTTTAAGTTTTGAATATGAAAACTAATCATAAAGGGTACATACAGGTTGCTCAACAATGAATTTTTCGAAGCCTTTTAAAAATATTTTGTATTCTTTATTTAATATCAGCCTAGCCTTCTTGTTAAACAAAATAGTCCTATATGCTTATCATCCAATTTGTAAAATTATATTTCTTATATCTGTCCTAAAATTACTTCCTTCAGTTTTGATGACTACACATCGAAGCCTATCATTCCACTAGGGAACTCAGACATGTTCAGGGAATATGTTTTACCTAACAAATGGAAACAAAGTGAGTCCTGACTTCAGACAAGTACATTCCCATCCCAGAACATCCTTGTTCTACTTCAAGAGAAAGAACAAAAGACCGAATGGACTGGTGATTTGGTCCAGTGTGACATTTTAGTTTCTAATTGCATTCTTGTTTTTTCTTTAGAAGCTAAATCTCCCATTCATTTCCCCCTTATACTTGAAGAAACATTCTTATAGCTTTTGGACCAATTGTTTTTATCAGTTCTTTCTGGTATCTCTTTTCAATGACCTTCTTGCCGGCTATAGCTAAGATTGTGGCCAGTGAAGTTTGTGAGGAATTTGTTAATAATTGAAACATAACAACCACCTCCCCTTATTCTTTTTTTTCCTTATTCTTAGTTCTTATTCTTATATTCTATTCTTAAAAAAATGTATCATTGTTCAAAACCTATTTCCATGTTATTCGTATTTTAGTAGAGTTATCTTTTAACATAAAATCATATCCATATATTTTTCTTCTGCATTTCTGCTCCTTCAGTTCTTTCTCTGGATGTTGATAGTGTTCTTTCTCATAAGTTTCTCTGGATTGTCCTGGGTCATTGCATTGCTTGGTTCTGCTCCTTTGGCTCTGTATCAATTCCTGGAGGTCATTGCAGTTCACATGGAATTCCTCCAGTTTATTATTTCTTTCAGCACAATAATATTCCATTTCTTTCAGCACAATAATATTCCATCACCATCAGATGCCACAATTTGTTTAGACGTTCCCCAATTGATGGACACCCCCAATTCTCCAATTTTTTGCCACCACAAAGAGCATGGCTCTAAATATTTTTGTACAAGTATTTTCTCTAATACCTCTTTGGGGTAGAAACCCAACATTGGCATGGCGGGTCAAAGGGTAGACTTTCTATTAAAGTCCTTGTTGCATAATTCCAAATTGCCCTTCAGAATGGTTGGACTAATTCATAACTCCACCAGCAGTGTAATAGTGTCCCAATTTTGCCACATTTCCTTTGATGCCATATTGGCCAGTCTGCTAGGTGTAAGGTGGTACCTCAGAGTTGTTTTAATTTGCATTTCTCTAAACAGGAGGGATTTAGAACACTTTTTCATGTGCTTATTGATAGTTCTGATTTCATCGTGTGAAAACTGCCTATTCATGCCCTTTGACCATTTGTCAATTGGGGAATGACTTGATCTTTCTGTAAGTTTGACTTAGTTCCTTATATATTTGGGAAATTAAGCTTTTTTTTTCAGAGAGTTTTATTATAAAAATGTTCACCAAGTTTGTTACTTTTCCTTCTAATTTTGGTTGCATTGATTTTGTTTGTATAAAACCTTTTTAATTTGATATAATCAAAGTCATTCATTTTACATTTTGCAATGTTCTCTATCTCTTACTTGGTCTTAAATTCCTTCCTTTCACACAGATCTGACAGGTATACCATTCTATGTTCACCTAATTTATTTATAATTTCACTCTTTATATTTAAATCATTTACCCATTTTGAATTTATGTTGATATAGGGTATGAGATGTTGGTCTAAAACTATTTTTTCCCAAAATGTTTTCCAATTTTCCCAGCAGTTTTTGTCAAATAGTGAATTCTTGTCTCAAAAGCTGGGGTCTTTGGGTTTATTGAACATTAGCTTGCTGAGGCCATTTACCTCAAGTCTATTCAATTGATCCACCATTCTGTCTCTTAACCAGTACCATATTGTTTCGATGACCACTGCTTTATAGTGCAATTTAAGATCTGGTACTTTTAGGCCCCCATCCTTCACATTTTTTTTCATTATTTCCCTTGATACTCCTGATCTCTAGTTCTTCCAGATGAATTTTGTTAAAAAATTTTTTCTAATTCTATAAGAAAAGTTTTTTGGTAGTTTGATAGGTATAGCACCAAATAAGTAGATTAATTTGGGTAGGAATTTCACCTCCCCTTATTCTTGACCACATTTGCTGGTAGAAAAGAATTGAAGCTTTTTATGCTCAAAATTTTGCCTAAAAACTTGTCAATACATTAAGGTTTGGTAACTTCATCAGTGTGGATATTCTCCTCACCAAGACCCTCCTCAAAACCCCTTTTTAGCATGTTATATAGTCTTGAGAGTATTTATAATGAAAATCAAATAAATCTTTATTCTACTCTTAACCTGTATTAGCTAAGTCAACCTTGAGGTAACAAACATATGTATGTATTTATGTATATATGTATGCGTGTATGTAAGTATACATATATACATATACATATATGTATATATGTATATATATATACACCCAATCTTTCTCATATATTTCCAACTTGATAGAATCCGTTCCATTGGCATAGACTCAGAGACCAGTATCAACTCCATTTTTCAATGAGGCATGACATTATTACTTTAGCAGAGGCATTGGTTGTTTTTTTTTTTAATCCATCTTCTGAAACAGTAAGAATTTGGCCTTGAAAATCAATCATTTGTATACAGTTTCATAAGATCAAGAGTTTCTTCAGTGCCCAATAAAGTAAGCATTTAATCAATGTTTTGTTGAATGAATAAATAAACTGTTGAACAGAATAATCTATGGGGTAAAACAAATTGTAGGAAATAAAAGCAAGCAGTAGAAATGGATATCCACATTTTCATTTGGAATTCTCTTTTTATATTCTGCTGACTACATGAGAGGCTCTTTTTTAAAAGTTTAAATTCAGAATAAACAAATAAGTTAATAGTAGGAGTATGATAAAACTTGTCTAACCTTCTGATAAATGGCAATTTAGAATGGAATAGGAGAAAAGAAAAACCTAGCAATTTTAACATTAAATGTAAGTGGACTATCAATAAAAACTTTTTTAAAAGATTTAAAAAATGGGATGATAATTTTGTTACCATGAGGTAGGTATTAGGAATGTTTTTGGGGATAAAGGAGCACAGCATCATATTGAATTTCCAAGTAAGATGTCTTAGGTTTAAATCTCTTCTTTGCCTTGTGTGTCCCTGGGCAAGTGATCAGTTTCTTCATCTGTGAAATGAGGAGATTGAATGAGGTGACCACCTAAATCCTTCGGTTCTGTTAAACTAGGATCTTTAGATTACTCGCTATGTAGGAATGTTCATGTGAAAAAAATGAATCTTTTTTAAGAGAGAGAAGAGAAAGGAGTGTGTTTATGTGTTAATGCAATCAGTCAACAAGGATTATTAGTGCCTATTAATTATTAGTGTCTACTAAAAGGAAGGCACTTTGGTACTGGGGCTACAAAAACAAAATCAAAACTGACCGGCCATCAGGAACTTTTGTTGTATGGAGGAAGGGAAGGGCTATGATAGACGAAAAGAACCTCTTTAAAAATAGAAATATCAGGTAAGGGCAAGTGATTTTTTAATTCCTTATTGAAAATATGGATAAGGGCAGCTGGGTAGCTCAGTGAATTGAGAGTCAGACCTAGAGATGGGAGGTCCTAGGTTCAAATCTAGCCGCAGACACTTCCCAGCTGTGTGACCCTGGGCAAGTCACTTGACCCCCATTGCCCACCCTCACCAACACTCTTCCACCAAGGAGCCAATACACAGAAGTTAAGGGTTAAAAAAAAGAAAACATGGATAATAAGTGCTTATTTTGTGACTTGATATTTCATTTTTGAGGGAGAAAAAACTGATCCACCTATTCATGTAACAATTGGTACTTCAAATTTCATCAGAATTTTTGAAGACATCACACTAAGCTACATTTTTAATAAAATAAAAACTAAGGAAGCCATACTTTTCCTTCAGAAGCTTACCTGGGGTGTGCTGGGGCACAATAGTGGTGGCTTGAGTTGAGTTAAAAACAGGAGATGTTTCTCTCTGCTCCTGACCCACCACTGTCAGATGAGTTTGCAGGTGATAAATGGCTTGCTGTTCTGGCTCTCTGGAAGATGTGTTTTGAGTTTTGAAATGCACTCGGGATTCTCTCTAGGGACAGGATGCATCTGTGCATTGCCTTACTTCAAAAAAAAATCAAAAGCTAGAAACCTCCATATGTTTCAAGACAGAAGTCGTTGCCCTGAAACATTAATTTTATTGACTGACTTCTGCTAGGAATTATAAAATACCATCTTGGTAACCATCACTCCATTGTTCTCCTCATGGACCCAACATGAAGTTATGACTTTTACCTCTCTGGGGAGGAGATCTAGAAATAAAAGAAAATCTTTTTTTTTTAAATGAAATACTGCAATTGCCAATTTATTTTCTTACCAGCAGCTGAAGGCAGTTCAATAAAACTTGTATCTAGATAAAAATTCTTAACATAGATTCTTTCTTTCTTTCTTTTTTTAAATCCATACCTTCTATCTTAGAATCAATAAGAGGTATTAGTTCTGAGGCAAAAGCATTGGGGTTAAGTGACTTACTTAGGGGCACAGAGCTAGGAAGTGCCTGAGTCCAGATTTGATCCTGGGCACTACCATCTCCAGGCTTGCCTCTCTCTTCCCTGGGCTGCTTAGCTGCCCCTAATATAACTTATTTCTGAACTGAGGGTAACAGGAAGGAAGACACAAAAGTCCTCAATAATAATGTTCTCCGTTAAAACCAGATAAAAGAGATAAAATGAGTTTTTTTTTAAATCAAGTTTCCAGTAAGGTGATTATCTCATGTTTGAATGATTCAGAGAGGCTAGAGGTTGAAAAGTATCATGGAACTGATTAAGTCCATGTCCTCTACCCGGTGTTTTCTTCCTCTTTGTCTTTTCATGGAGATGAGGGATAAGATGATGAACCATCCTTCTCCTTTGGTCCATTTCCTCTGCAAATTAATTGCAGCCATCAAAGCATTCGTTATGTTGGTATTCACTTGTAATGTGTGTTTTATTTATTATAGATCTAGTAGGATACCAAAGAGAGTGAAGCCCGTTTTATAGTGCAATGGATTTTCAGAAGCCCTGCTTTATTCGATACTGTTCTTGAACTCGGTGATGGCCCATCTGTGTAAATAATCTCATCAACCTCTTGTGTTTGCCCATCCTTGAAGATTTCCTCATATGGATGCTTAATGAAAAAATATACTATGCTTTTGTCCTTGTCAGAACACATAAGAGAGGTTTGGTGCAGCTGCCAAATAACACAGTCACTAGGAGGGGAGCCCCTGCACCATTTTGTCTGGAAGAGTAAGCAGCTCATGCATCTCTTTTGATAGTCAAAGAAAAAAGATGATCCCATGTCCATCTGAAGGACATGGTGATTTATGGTTATTGTTCCCTCATCCTGTTCACTTTGACATATTCATGAAATTCTGAAATAGAGCTGACCTTTGAGTCTTATCCTAGGTAGACGTTACTTCCTTGAACATCTTCATCCGTGAACATTTCCGTCCCCCTGCCCCAAGATCTGTGCTGTGTATAGGAAACAAGAGAAGACGAAGACCTTTGAAGGTCCAATTTTACTAGTACGTGAGGTGGGGATCAAGGAGAGCCACCGGCAAATTATTTTGATGAGTCCCCCTAGTCAACTTGAGATGATGATGGATTTCTTCCTCTGTGGAAAGTGACCTTCTGAAAAAAAAAAAGTCCTCACCCTGAAATCTTATGAGGTTGACTGAGGGGATGCATAAACTGGTTGCTGTCTCCCACATTTTAATTCTATATTTGTAAAGTAGGGGTTCTAAATTGGCCATAAATTTAGCTTTTGAAATATGGAAGTTTGTCAGCTTCTGATTTTTTCTCTATATTTTACTTTATTTTAATGTCATTTGAATAATTCATTAGAACTTGAACATATTTTAAAACAGGTGATTTGAAAATCTGGCATTTTCTTTTGATGCAAAAGTAAACAGACTTTTTCCCTGAGAAATTTTCTTTCTCTGTCTCTGACTGTCTCTGTCTCTCTCTTCATATTTGTATAAATGTGCATATATACACACAGATATATTCTTTGTATACATTTAGAAAATTTCATTGTTAAAAGAATATGATTAATGAATGGATTCGCCTTTATTTTCTTGCATATTTGTCTAAAATTAATATATTTTTATAGATTACTTTTAGGTGAAACGATCTCATAATAGGCAGAAAAAAATTGATGGGATGTTTCTGTGGGTTTTTATTTTACCTAGAGAGTCACGAGATGAAGAAAGAAGCATTTAAAAATAGAATAGTCTGATAAAAAGAGAAAATTGTATCAGTTATGCTTTTGGTTTTATTGATGAATATTGGGCTTTTATTATGTTTCACTTAATAATTAATCTTGAATGCATGACTTTAGATTCTACCCAAGTAGCATTATTATTAAGGTATTTATTCAAAGGTGAGGAAGGTAATGGGCGGAGGGGGTTGATATAATGGAAATCATATGATCATTGGATCAGATACTCAGAGCTAGAGGGGACCCTAAAGGCCATCAAGTCTGGCACATTTATTTTACAGAGGGGAAACTGAGGCACAGGGAGATTGAGTTTTCAGGGTTACACTGTAAATATCTGAAGTGGAGCTTAAATACATTTTCTTGTTGTGAAGTCTATGTCCTTGAAGGAGACCTGGAAGGTAATAACAAATTCTGTTCTATGAATTCTTTGGAGTTTTAGGAAGGGAAAAATCCCCATAATATAGGTAGCCAACTTGAAGATTGACCAAATAAATCTTTAAAATAAGCTCATTAATTTTGATTAACCTGACAAGAAACCATCATTTTTCAGGTAGCATCATATTTAATTATAAGAAGTGAAAAACTGCCTTATTTAAAATCTATCTATCTATTGGAAGAGAACTTAATCTATGTGGGCAAGTCATTCTTAAATAAAAATATATATATATCCTAGACCAAGAGTTTTTAACCTAGGATCTGGGACTCTTTGTTTTTGTTTGTGTTTGTGTTTTTTATTTCTTTAATGCATTGACAACTGTATTTCAGTATAATTAGTTTCCTCTGTATTTTATTTTATGCAATTAAAAACATGATTCTGAGAAGCCATCCATAAACTTTACAGCCTGCCAAACAGCTTCATGACCACAACATGTTAAGAACCCCTACCGTACACTCTCCTGGTTATGATTTCAGAAGATATCTAGTATGATTAATCACTACAGAAGAATTCCTGCTGCCTCTTCAGCCTAGGGATCACTCACCTTTTGGGTCCTGGATCTCCAGTGATGAGGGACTCACTGCCTCCAGAAGGAAAGCATTCCATTTGGGGACAGCTCTAATAGGTAGAATTAAAAAAAAAAAAAACTTATGTAGAGCTTCAATCTGCCTTTTCCATTCCCTGTGCATCATTCCTTGGGGCGTTTTCCAGAATCAATGAGAACAAATATAATCTGTCTGTCGTCTGTAGGAAAACCTTTCAAAGAACCTAGGCGACACCATTAATAGAATGGGAGATTTGGAGTCAGGAACTTATGAATTCAAATTCTGCCTCAGACTATCTGTGTGACCCTGTAGAAGATATTCCCTGTGCCTCAGTTTCCTTATTTGATAACTAAGGATAATTTTAGCATCTCCTTCCCGGGGATATGAGGAAGATCCAGTGAGATAACCTATGTTATGTGGTGCAATAGGTATGTATAATTGGTTTAAATCTTGTACCTTTGAACTACATTTCCCTGGAGCTCACTGACTTCCTTTCGTTACGTGGTGACGTAAACAGGGGATAAATTAGGTGGTCTCCCGTGGCCAGAGCTCTTTCCTTCTTAGGTGGCTTGCAGCTGGGAATGCAGGCTGTTTGAGCAGGTAGATTAGCCATGGGCACATGGTTTTATTTTGTTACTTATTTATTCCTTTATTTCTAGTGATTATTAATAAATCTTATAAAATACAATATTTAAAGTTATTGTGTTATATATTAATTTTTAATTTTTACAGATAGAATCCTTAGCATGAACTGGCCTCAGATACCAGCTGTGTCCCTCGGGCAAGTCACTTGCCCTCTGCCTGCCTCAATTTCCTCATCTGTAAAGTGGGCGTAATGATAGTATCTACGTCTGGGGATCTAATGAGATACTAATCTTAAGCAGAGTTCCTGGCATATAATAAGCACTATATAATGTCAGCTACTATTTTATAAAGCAATTTTCAAATTTTAAGGCACTATGTAATTACTATTATTATTATTGAAGACTGATAGTTTCCCTCCCATCCCAATGTCTAAACGTTGTTCTTTTAGCAGCTGACTTTCTCTCTTGTCTTCTCATTATCCCTGACCCCTTCTTCCTGGCGAATGCCATCTTGAGGATGCTGTCAGAAAAGATGTTAGTTAGCACTGAACATAATATACCATATCTGTTCTGACTGGGGAGAAATATGGTAGATTTAGTCCAGTGATTCCCAAAGTGGGCGCCACTGCCCCCTGGTGGGTGCTGCAGCAATCCATGGGGGCAGTGACGGCCACAGGTGCATTTATCTTACTTATTAATTGCTATTAAAATTTAAAAAAATTAATTTCCAGGGGGCTAAGTAATATTTTTTCTGGAAAGGGGGCGGTAGGCCAAAAAAGTTTGGGAAGCACTGATTTAGTCTATCTTTCAGTCTAGATATTCTATTTCTCTGAACTTTTTCACATGTCATATTATGTTATTGCCTCCTACTGAGGTCACAGTACGCTACAACCAGCTCCTCTTTGTGGAAAATGTTTTCTAGCCATACTTTTCCTCCTGTGATTTTAGAGTTCACTTAACATAATTTTCAGTGCTAATTCATTCCTATTCAGTTTCATCTTATTAAATTTAACTCATTCACTCTATCCATTTAAGACATTTTAAAATCTAAATTAGGTTGTTAAAAACGCATGCTAGCCTCCCTAGTGCTGTAACATCCAGGAAGGTGACAAACCCTGTCCAAACAAGAACGTGGACTCAACCTGGGATTTCACTGGTATATGGAGCCCCTGTCAGTGCAAGGAGCACTTTCTCTGCAATTTATAACCCCCGACAGTATACGAGAGGGATTAAGTGACTTGTCCAAAGTGACACAGGAGATAAGTATCTGGAGGTGGGATTTGATCCCAGGTCCTCTGATCCCAGAATCTGCATGATTTCTACTGCACTACTCTACCTCCGTGTCATATATACTTTCATCCAAATCATTGATGAAAATATTTAATAAAAAGGGTTCTGGACTCTCCATGGGGCATACATACCACTAGATAACTTCTTCTGGATGTCAGCTAGTTCACACATCTTCATTTGTCCACAAAGTTGAGGCTATTAGATCCCTCATGGAAATCTAGACGCATCATCTTAAAGAAGGAGCTGATCTAACTATCTAGCTATCCTGCCCCCCAACCTCCTAAAAAGAAAATGAGGTTACTTTGGTGTTTTTTGTTCTTCCCCCATGAGAATAATGCTACATTTTATTAGACTAGGTTTGAATTGAACTCTTAAAAAGCCTTTCCTGACCAACCATTTGCCCGCATTGGGCTTACCCTCACTTTGTTTCCTTGACACTTATTCTTTAAATTTTATATAAGTTTATATAAGAATTTTATATAAATTTAATATATTTATATATACACACATTTAAATAAATTTTAATAAATAAATTTATAAATTTATTATATAATGTTATATAATAAAAATTTAATAATTAATCATCTTATACCACAAAAAATTAATAAATAAATTAAATAAATCTAAATAAATCAATCTGAAATATAAGGATAAAATTATATATATAAATATATGTAATTATATATAAATATATGTGATTATATATAAATATGTATAATGTAATTATAATACATAAATATATGTGATTTAACTATATATAAATACATGTAACTTAATTATATATATAAATACATGTAATTTAATTATATATAAATATATTTAATTTAATAATATATATACATATATATAAATATATGTAATTATGTGTTTGTATATATATACATATATACATATATATCTCACTAACTAGGTATTACAATAGATAGAGAGCTAGTCCTGGAAATGAGTGGTTCTGGTTTCCAATCCAGGCTTAGACACTTCCTACCTCTATGGCCATGGGCAGGGCCACTTAACACCAATTGCCTTGCCCCTACCACTCTTATGTCTTGGAACTGATATTTAATGGCAATCCCAAGTCCAAAGGTAAGAGGGTTTCCCCCCCTTTTTAATAAAAGCTAGACAAGACAGCACTCTACTTGTACATATTTGTAATAAAAAAGTTTTCTTAGTTATGCCTTGCCTTGTATTTATTTTGTATCTACATTTCAGTCTATATTGCTGTGTATGTTGTGGTGGTTGTTCAGGCATTTCAGTTGTCTCAGTCTTTATGACTCCATTTGAGATGGTTGCTGCAAACACACTAGAGCAGTTTGCCATTTCCTCCTCCAGCTCCTTTTACCGATGAGGAAACGGAGGCAAACCAGGGTGAAGTGACTTGCCCAGGGTCACACAGCTAGTAAATGGCTGAGACTTGATTTAAATTCAGGTCTTCCTGACTCCAGACTCAGCACCACTTAGGCCACTTCCTGCCCTATTTTTAGGGGTACATGTTGTCTAATAGACTCTCAGTGCCTTGCAGACAGAGACAGCTAGTTTTCTTTGTGTCGCCAGAATCTCTCATACTGCCTCAGATGTACTTAACACTTTTAAATGCTCGTTAATGGCCTTTGGCTCTCTAAGGATCCTCTTTCTTCTACTTATTCACACCGACATCCCTATAAAACTTCTTCTTCTATGTTATTCTTGTTTAGACCTTCTTTTGTATATATGTGTAGAGAGTCAACCAATACTTCATATTCATTCTGAAACAAAAGGTTTTTACAAAATGCTCTCTTGCAGTTATCAATCACTTCCTAATGATCTAATCTGATTCCATTTTGAAACATCCTTAATCAGTTGAACTCAATGGATGAATAGATTGCCTGACCTGGAGTCAGGAAGATGAGTCTTCCTAATAAGTTCACATCTGGTGTCAGACACTTCCTAGCTTTGAGATCTTGGACAAATCACTTAGCCCTGTCTGCCTCAGTTTCTCATCTATAAAATAAGCTTGAGAAGGAAATGGCAAACAACCCCAGTATCTTCTCCAAAAAAATCCCAAATGGGGCCACAGAGTGAGATAGGCCTGAATAACAGCCTCTCATACTATTTGGAGCACTTGGCAACCCCCCCGCCCCACCTTTCTAGATACTCTTCACTTTGCCCAAAGGATGACATTATAATCTTTTGGTCCTCCAACTTTTCTAGTTTGACCTTCTCTCTCTTTGTCTTTTTTTGACTCCTCATTTTCTTCCCAGGTCCTTAATTTGGGGTTTTCCTAAGGGCTTGTCCTTGATTTTCTTTTTATTCTGTTTTCTCCCTGGCAATCATATTTTTTCACCATGGACTAACACCTCTGTATAGGTGACTCCCAAATTTACATCTCCAGCTTTGACCCTGTTTCCGAAGCTTTCATCTGCACCTGTTTCTAGAACTTCTCTAGCTGTATGTCCTTGCCTTTTCCCCAACCCTCCCCCCAAAAAAACCTCCCAAACTTTCTCTTTAGCTCTTCTCCTTTGCCTCTCATATCTGATCATAAGAAAAAAAGCCTTATGATCCAATACTCTAGTTATAAAGATGAAGAAACTGAGACCCTGAGAAGTTAATTGATTTGCTCCAAGGTAGTAAAGTGTTGGTTCTAGCATTTGAAACCTGTTTCCATGTCCTGATGATTTTATTTCCAAAACATGTTTAATATTCTTCTCTTTCTCTCTATTTTTGCTGACGCTACCATAAAAACAGACTCATATAATCATCTACTGAACTATTCTAGTAGCCTACACAAGTGTTTCCCTTTTCCTTTTCTTTCTCCTTCAATGCATCTTCTATTATGGTGTCAGGGTCATAATTCTTTTACATAGATTTGGTTTAATTATTCTACTACTGAAAAAAATATCAATGGTGTTTCCCTATTTTATTCTATTTAGTTTCCTTTCTGTTACTTGACCTCAAAAATCATTTCTCTATTAAATTTTTCCTGATCCCCAAGTCAGTGACAACTTTCCCCCTTCAAGCTTCCTATGGAACTTCAGATGCACGATGTGTTATTGTTTATTGCTATTAATTTTCTGTGTATGAGTAATGGATATACTCCTAGACCTGGAGTGAAGAAGACTTGAGTTCAAATATGGTCTCAGACATTTACTAGCTGAGTGACTCTGGATACCTTCCTTAGCCTCTTCCTGCCTTAGTTTCTCTACTTTTAAAATGGAAATAAAAATATCTACCTCTAAGAGTTATTGTGAGGACCAAATTGTAAGACAGTTTGCAAACCTTACAGTGCTATATAAATGCTAGTTATCTATCACTGCCTCATCATCATCATCATCATCATCATCATCATCATCATCATCATCATCCTATTGGACTGTAAGTTCCATGAGAGGAGGGATCATGTTTTCTCCAAATATCCCCAGCAACTGTGGTCTGTGCACAGTAAGTGTTCAATCAATATTTGTTAGTGAATTTAAATGTACAGTTTACCTAGCTGAAGGCCATAATTAAATCAACACTTAAGTTTGTATTTTCCATAATAGCCTTTCCTTGTATACATTTTGGGATTATTTCTTCGAGACTCTTCTGCCTGCTTCGAATATCTCCTCCATACACTCAGGAGCACAGATCCACATATTCATTGGTTTTTCTTTTCCTAGACAGGTTCTTTACATTCGATCCAATAAATCATTGCTTAAATCCTCTTAGCAATTCAGACAATAAAAATTGCTTACCTTCTGTCAGCTATTGGCAGGTTTAGAGGCATTACCTCAAAGCTCTATCCTACAACTGTGACATTTGGACACGTTCTTGTGCCTTGGTTGTGAAGCCCTTTCAGTTTAATTCTTTATCTACTTTGGCTCTCAGATTTGGGATCATCATATTCTCCTTCTTAAACTTCAAATTTTGGATTTATACAGCTAGTTTCCAAAGATTTCAAGGTGCTATTTAAAGACCAATAAGCAATGGTTATATTATAAATCCGGGGATCTGAAAGGATTTACAGAGTCAACTATAAATGACCTGCAGACATAATCTAAGGTCACTCGCTCTTGGAATTCTGCAGGGAATTCATTTAGTGCTTGTCATGTTCCAAATCTCACCTCCAGGAGCACAAAACTAGGAAGACTGTAGTTAAGTATATCTGCACATTTGATGACTTTGGAAGTGTCTTCGAAATTGTGGACAAGCAATCACTGTTAGAAAAAAAAAATTTCCTAACATAAATGTAAATGATTCGTATGACCTAATAGGAACGTGGGTAATTAAGTTGCTTCTTCCACAAGAAATTGATAGTAAGTTATGAATTAGTATGACAGTATGGAGTGGCCTCTCAACTTACCGCACAGAATATTAAAAAGAATCTGTTTTTGGTCTATAAAATATCCAGCTGTATTCTGAAGCCTTGATTTTTATTTCATTTCATTTTATCTTTGTTTGGTATTAATTATCAATTTTACCATGTTTTTATTTGCTTTGTTTTTTATATTTAGTAAATCAGCACATGAAAATTATAAAGTAAATATGAACTGAGCTATGTAATTTACTTTCATATGTGAAAGTCAGGTTGTGAGTCATTTTCAAAGTTTGGACCTCAGATGGATGAAATGCAATATATTTGCTAGGACTGTTCAGGAAAATTTGTGATTCAGTAAAAATTAAAACCCAAATTTATTGGCATTAAGCTCTCTCCAATTTTCATCATATTTGACATGTGTTGGCTGTTCTGCATAATAAGCTATAGTAGCTTAAGTTGAGGCTTGAAGAAATACAGAATCTCTCCCCACTTTTAAATATTTTACTTTGTATGTATTTAACAGAATTTAGGGTATAATTTTGCATTCAAAATTTTTAAAAAATAGAATTTGTAGTGATCTTGTTCAGTGTTTAAATTATACAATTTTCCTAGTGGATTTCAAAAAATCACAAATAGTTTGAAGTGTTTTTTAAAAAACAGATATATGTTGCATGTTCAATATGCTTTGTTCTCAGACATTAATTCACAAAACATTTTTCCTAATAAGCTGAATTTCATTTGAGTTTCCAAACGAGATTGTCTAATTCTAAAAAAGGAAAAAAAATGTCCTGCAAAAATGAAGAAGACATTGTTTGTTGGCTGATATTCAGATAAAATAACAACAACATTTGAGTCACTGTGCAATTATGTACAGCATGTTATTCTTCTGTTTAAAGTGGATATAAAGCCATAGCATATTCAAATTTAAAAAATATATATATTTTTTCCTGAACTCCTTAAAACGAAATTAAATTAGGTCCATTAATTTGGAAACATGCTTGGTTTGGGGCGTTGCTAGTTTTCATGTTCTTTATCCATAGAAAACTTATTTTAATTAATTATTTTTATTTATCCATAAAACCTTTATTAATCCATGTCTTCACATTATATTGGGGATTTAATGCATATTCTTCAGTATAATCAGTCCTTGGAAAACCTTCTTAACTTAATCTTAATATAGTAAAAAGGTTTATATAAAATATGGCCTCGTAAATATTTTTCTGTTTTCTTCTGATTATGTTTTTTCTCATCAGCAACGACACTGTCAAGGGAGTACATTTGAATATAATTAGTTTGAACATTAACACGCTCCCAGATGGTGTCATAGATAACATGACTACCTGACTGATCTAATGCTAGGACTGTGCCTTTTTAGCGCCAAGGTTGACACAGATGAATTAAGGTAAATAAACCCATCAAGATTGAATTGTCTACAAGGGAGATCATGGAAGATGAGCTGTAGGGAGTAAGGATGCCAAAAGAAAAAAACTCTATCCTTTCATCTTTCTAAAACCTTATTTAAAGGAAAAAAATCACGGGAAATCCGTAATCTGAAATTGACTACCCTCTGGCATTCCCCCAAACCCTGAATCTTCTCAAAGTTCTCTCCTAGGTGTGGGATTGGTCCTTCTATAGACCAATCCCATGCCCGGAAGTAGGGGGCGTGGCCGCTCCCCAGTACAGGATTGGTCCATTTAAGACCTCTTCCACACCAGGAAGTAGGGGGGAGGGACCCCTGGAGCACACTGCGGGATGCACTTCTAAATATTTTTGAGTCTAGATTTCCTCATCGAAAGTATGAAGGCTTTGGACTTGACGGTTTCTTATTGTCCCTGAAGTTATTTATCATTAAATTCTAAATTGTCTGCTACCTACATTTTGTCCTCTGTCCCTTCTCCGATTCTCAAGCCAACTTCTGCTCTTGTACACTTCCCAACCCTCTGTAGTCGGCCTTCTGACATTGTCACTCAACTAAAACTTCTTTCTCCAAAGTTATCCACGAAGTTATCTATCTAGATGCGTATTTCTTAAGCCTCATCTTTCTTCTCTTCTCTTTGATATCTGACATTGTTGATCACCCTCTATTCCTCACTACTTTCCTTTCTAGCACAGTGTCTGACATGTCGTAAACATTTAATCAATACTTGTTGATTGAATGTGTGATTGAGTCTCTGTGACATTGTCCTTCTCCAGTTCTCCTCCTCCCTGGCTAAAAACTTCTTCTCCAGTCTGTTTTACTGGCTTACACAAGGAAAGCGCTAACACGGTGGCCAGGAGAAGTGACCTAAGGACACTCTCAAGATCATCTTTGGCATCTTTCAACCTTCAGAGCCAATCAGTTGCCAGATTTTTTCCGTTTCTGGATTTACGATGTCTTTTTCATCTATACCCTTTTTCTACTCACATAGCCACCAGCGAGGTTCAGGCCATTATACCTCTTCCCTGAATGTCTGTAGTAGTTTCTTAACTTTTCCTTCCTGTTGTAAATTTTCTTCAATCCATCCTCCAGGCTACCAACTAGCTGATGTTCCCTTAAATCCTTATCATGTAACTCAACAAACTCAAGTCATTGCATTTACTCAGCTCTCAAATGCAGATTCTTGCTCTCTGATAGGCAGGATGTGCCCCCTCCTAAGCTCTGCCTCTGAAATCCCTTGTTTCCTTCAAGAATTAGCAGAAGCACCATCTTCAAGATGAGTCCTTTCCTACTTACTTGAGCTATTACTGTCCTTTTCTCCCAAACTACTTTATTTGTATTTTGTATATTCTTGTACATGTACTTATAATATTCCACACTCCCCCACAAAGAATGAAAGTTCTTTAAGAGCAGGGATACAAAGATTCTCTGTCTTTGTGTCCCAAACACTTAGCAGAGTAGTAGCTTCCTAATAAACAATTGTCATTTGATGGATACAGAATAAAAATTTAATAAGAAATCTGAGGAGAAGTTTGGTGGTTTAATCTTGAAACTGAAGGAAGGGTAGGAATTGAACAGATGGAAAAAGAGAGGAGCTTCCAAAGAAACATAATCGAAGGCACAAAGATGAAAATGTAAAGAATAACCCATGTCTACTAGAGAATAGCATGGTCTAAATCACTTTTAATAAAATAAATGTGAATTAAAAGAGTGCTGAAGTTTCATTTCACACTCAATGAACTGTCAAAGATGACCAAAAAGGACATAATCAAGGTCAAAGGAGTGATGGGAAAGTCATTACTCTATTATGATCTTTGTGGAAACAGAAACTCATCTATACGTATTGGTAAGCAATTTGGAATTATGTGAAAAAAAAAGAACTAAAATGTTCATGCAGTCTAAAATCCTATTATTGAACAGGTATCCCAAGATGAGCAAAGGAAGAAAGGCCCAACATTTTCTAAACTATAGAAATGTTCTTTATTTTGGCAAAGAACTAAAAAAAAATAGGGGGGGATGACTATTAATTGTGGAAATGTTCAAAAAATGTGATATAGGAATAAAAAAGAATATTATGTAGTAAGAAATTACAGATATAAAGAATTAAGGAGACATAAAGATTTACATGGACTAACAGAAATAAAAAATAACCAGAAGAACATGAAAGGAAACCCAAAGTCTTGAATAACTTCACTGACACAATCCTCATAATGAACAGGAAACAAAAAATATCGCCCTCCACTTGGTTGAAAGGTGGTAGACAACAGAGACAGAATATTGAATATAGCATCATGTATGACTATTGCATCGAATGCTTTTGCTTAACTGCTTTTCTTTGTTACAATAAGAATTCTATTTGAGGGTGGAGTTGCTTCAAGACATAACTGATAAATGGAATGCATCAACATTTTCTTAATACAGCAAATAAGACATTTTCACAGAATATTAAGGTACTCAGCTTAAGCGGAGCTGAGGATGAATGTTACCATGAAAAGGGGAAAAAAATTGTGAGAAATAGAAAGAATCCTTTAAGAGGTGGGAATGTGCCAGGTTTTGAAGGTCAGACAGATGATTTTATATATTGATCCTTTAGGAAGCTACTGGAGTTTAATGGATAGGGAGCTGGTAGGGCCAGACCTATTCGTTAAGAAAATTAATTTGATCCTTGAAAGGAGGATTAACTGAAGTGGGTAGAAGACCTGAGGCAGGGATACCACCCAGGAGGCTATTGAGAGAATCTAGGCAGCTAAGTGGTGTCACAGTAGATAGAGTACTGGACCTGGTTCACTTACTAGCTGTGTGACCCTGGACAAGTCACTTAACATGTCTCAGTTTCCTCATCTGTAAAATGAGATGGAGAAGGAAATGGCAAACCATTCCAGTATTTTTCCCAAGAAAACCCCCAAAAGGAGTGACAAAGAGTTGAACACAACTGAGAAATGACTGAAAAACAATAGGCATTGGGGAATAAGGGTCTACAACAAGGTAGTGTTGATGGTGTCAGAAGAGAGAAGGGATCATTTATGGAAGATGTTACAACAAATTGGATATGGGGAGCAAGGAGAAAGAAGTAGAGGATGACACCTACTATGTGAGTCTGGATGCCTGGGAGGAGGATAGTATCCTCCAGATAGCCAACTCCTCTGTGGCTTAGTGCTTTAGAGAGTGGATTGGGGCACTAAATGGTTAAGAGATTTAAGTACGATCTGACAGCTGATGTGTGGCAGAGACAAGAATTAAATCCAAGTCCTCCTGATTCCAAGGCCAGCCTTCTCCCTGCTACACCAGGCAGCTTTGCACATTACTTTCGATGAATCCTCAGTGAATAAATGCACTCTATAATTTCTTACTGTTTGAATAATGATAATCTGGTCCCTTCTATAGTAATGAAAAAGTAGAGTATTCTTTATCTCAGAGCAGAGGAGGGGTTGGGAAACAAGAAATGTAGTCTAAATATAAAAAGGCACTATGTAGTGCATACTTTTACTCTCCAATACCAGGGAGTTGAGAAGATTTTTGTAAGTCATTTGCCACTCATGAAAATATTATAAAAGACGATTGACTATTGAATGGATGAATGAAGAGTATTTGGGGATATTCTATTTGGAGTCCTATTAGGCAAGATATTTAGATATTCAAGTTGATTTAAATAATGTCTTTTTTGAAAGCGGTGAAGTAGGCATGATGACCTCATTTTTGATATTTGAAAATTTGATATTTGAAATTCGGATGCCTAAGATTCTGATGGCATGGACTTCTTCAGAATGAGTGTCTCTCTTTTGGGGGGGGGTTCAAGGCTTGCCAACTACTTCCCCAAGAAAAAGGTCATGCTTAATAAAGCCAAGGATATACTGCTTAAAATAATTAAATATGTCTAAAACCGACAGTTTGAGAAATACTCTCTATTGGACAATTAACCCCCTATCATGTAAGTAGCCCAGTTATATAACTTTTAAAATATTGATTATCTTTCTAGACCTTGCTCCCTGACACCACACAGCTCAAGCTTAACACAGACAAGTAAAGTGAGTACATTCTTTATGATTAGAGAGGACTCTCTTCCCGTTAGACCGTGCTAAATTGATGGGTTTTACAGCTTGACAAGAGAGCAAGTCATCACTGCCTCGAGGAAAACACTTAAATCATCAGGAGATGGCTATTCTGTTCTCCAAGTAAGCTGACTTGACTGCTTGGGACTCTCAGTCCCACTCCCCAGATGGCAGGGGCTCGTAGTGCTCTCCAAGTGACATGTTCAGCCCTGGGGGTGGTGGATTGGCCTGGGAGGTGTACAGAAGGTGAGCTTGTCAGGGAAATTCAAGTTGCAGAATTGATTGGTTCTAAAGGGAATTCAAAGCTGTCTTCCAGACGGAATCAGAAATAGTTATGTTTCAAGGACTTGAACAATTACATTCAAGAGTAAGAGAAAAGGAGAAAGAAAGGAAAAGGGGAAAGGGCTTGGTCCAGGGGAGAAGGAAAAACCATTGAAATAGTGATGAAAGCAATATCTTGGTTTCCCTAGCCCTCTAGATCTGTTAGGTAGAGAGGAAAATTGTGAAAAGGCTACAAGGCACGCCATCCATTGACATTTCCTGGGATATTGCCTCGAATTCTGATTCGTAGAGACTGAATATTGTGGAAAAGCAGTTGATCAGGGCATGAGATAGCTTCTAAAACCGTGATGTCATCGATATAAGGAACTCCAAGGGAAGGATATTTCCTCTACCCAAACGGGTCAGTCCTGAAAAGTCCAGTGAATCACCAAGGGTCATCTAGCCATTTTGCATCATGGCTGCCAGACTGACTCTATCCACTAGGCCATGCTGTTTCTCAGTTCAATATAATTCTGAAAACATGAAGCAAGAAGCACACTAATGGACTTCCTGCTCTTCCCTCTAGGCTGAACAAGAAAGCTATCTATCCTGTTCTTATGGTTCTCCTGTAAAACAGTAACACTTTTAATAAGAAATGAGTTATTGGAGAGTGTGAATCTGTAATGTACTTCAAATAGGATATGTGGTCATAAAAGGAGGACATTTTCCCCTAGTCTATCATTTATGTCTCAATATATAAAAGCTTTTTCTTTCAGTCTAAAACAGGATTTCTTTTTGGTGTTTGATGATGTAACTTGGGGCATATTTTAAATTTATTTTGGGGTATTTAGCTAAAAGTCAATTAATAAATAAATACGGGATATCTTTTCCATCATGGGGGATGTGTTCTAGTGATTTGTGTGATTGGGGGAATATGAAATACCCATTTCAGAAGATTAAAAGGAAGGATGTGGAAGGAGGTCAATTATGGTCTCCTTTGATTTTCCTGCTTTTTTTTCTCCTATACTTTTTTCTTCCTTCTTTTTTTTTTTCACTTTCACTTCCCAGGCAGGGAGGGGTGGATATTAGATAGGAGAAGGCAGCCAAAGGATAGACACTTAACTAGCTTGCACTGAGAAGACTGAATTGAAGTAGACTCAGAAAACTAAAGTTGTCCATTTTCATTTTCTAACTTCTTCCTTTGGTCATCCATTGCCAGGAAAGAGATGACTTAAAAAGTCTTTTAAAATGTTAACACATTTTTTCATCTCTTATCTTCCCACTCCCACTTTATTTATGAAAAATGCATAATAAAACTCTTGTAATAAATGTATATTGATAGTAATAGTTAGCAATTCTATAGTGCTTTGCAAATCTCTCATTTTATCTCTGAAATTATTTTAGGAGGTAAGTGCTGTCATTTTTTGCATTTTACAGATGAGAAAAGTGAGGCCAGAGAGGTTAATTTATTTGCCTATGGTTATAAAACTAGTAAGAATCTAAAATTGGATTTGAACCCAGGGCTTCCTGACTCTAGGCCCTATCCACTGTGCCACCTTGCTACCTCCCAAGCAAAACAAATTCTCAATATAGCCATGCTCAAATAAACATTTCTCATTACCATAAGTTTATTGTGACCTTATCAGGAACAGGGTTGCATCTTTATCATTGGCCCTCTGGAATCTTTATTCATGAACAATAAAGAAGCTATTCTCTCTCTAATTTTTTATAGCAAAATAAGATTTCATTACATTCATGTGACAAAATTCGTATTCCCCAATTCATAAGAACCATATCAGTAACTAGTTTTTTGCTACTACAAAATGAGTTGTATCAATTCATATGAATTGGTACTAATTCATTTTCCCTCTAATAGTGCATTAATGAGCCTGTCTTTACATAGCTCCCCCAATATTTGTTATTTTCTTTTTTTTTAATCAACTCTACCAGTTTGATAGATCTGAGGTGGAACCTGAGTGGTTTTAATGTAAATTTTTCTAGCAATTAAGACCAGTTTTTCAATCTTTTGACTATTTGTCAGTAGGAGGAAAGGGAAAGAGGTGATTTTCAGAATAATATCTGTGGGTACTGAATTTCAGATTATCCTTCTCCCTTTTCCTCTACCTCTACTTGTCTTCTCCCCTCCCAGTTAAAACTCTACTTCCCAAAGTATCTCAGGCAAATACTTAGGTTAGGACTGATCTGGAAACAACTGATAGAAGTTTAAATGAAACAGACTTTGGTTTGATATTTAGGATAAGCTTCCTAATAATCAGATTTGTCTAAAAAGGGAATAATTATCTTCTGAAATTGTTGATTCTTCGTTACTGGAGGTCTTCAGGGAGAGAATGGATAACTGCTGAAGTTCTCATGTATGTCTGAAAATCACATGATTTCTGAGATCTCTTTTGAGTGTTAAAGCACCTGAGCAAGCCATAGGAGGCAGTATATTTTGTGTGCATCAAATCACCACCATCTTGACTACCATCTCCCTTAAGACCCTGATGGAGGCACTACAGAATCCAGCATCTAAAAGCCTTAGGAACAGCAGTATCTCCCAGGTTGCCAGACCTGCTTCTAGTTCACAGCCACCATTAAGGAGAGAAATCATTTTGGAGAAGGGGGCCCCATTCCTCATTACCATTGCCAACAATAATAGCTAGCGTTCAGCTGCTACCAATGGTGGAAAGTGCAGGAGCCCTGAGGGTGGCAGCTCTCCCTCTCTCCCAGATTACCAGTCCTGCTTCCAGTTTAGTCATCCCGGTCATAGGGAGGCAATATTGTGCACAAGGTGCCAATTGCTCCCACCAATAACCAGCCAACTGCCACCCCCAAAGAAGGCAAACCAGTCCAACTGTTGCAGCAAGGTATTCTGAAGGAAAGGCAAGAGGTAGTAGCATGTTCTAGATAATTCAAACACTCCCATCCCTCTCCCATTTCCAACCACTACTACCATGACCGCCATTTTCTCTCAGACCTTGATGGAGATAATCCATGACTCTAAACTCAAGAGACTTTGTAATAAGGACACATCTAGCCTAGTGCTTTTACCATAACTCTGGGAAGCAACACCTGGGAAAATGCAGCCCGGCAACTGCTTCTGCATTGCTAGTCCAGGCTACTGAAGACCCAGAGAAGAAAGGTATTATCACCAAACTCTTTGACTCAGTCAAATGGCTCAACATCAGAAATTTAAATGATGTTGGCAGTGGAAATGGCATTAAAGAAGAGCCATTACTATTGGCTTGGCCACTGGCCCCCAAGTACTACATCACCTTTCCTCCTGACCTTCCAACCCAAACCTTCCATTTATGTTGTGTCCTTTACTAGAATGTGAGCTCCTTTAGAGCACACACAGCCAAATATTCTGAAGCCAAACTGTACATGACTTCAAATGCTAATTTAATGAATATTTCATTCTAGAGATTTTAATATAATATATATGATATATATAATAT
>NC_058134.1:263749383-263800526 GCF_016433145.1 Gracilinanus agilis | reverse complement strand
CTGACCTTCCAACCCAAACCTTCCATTTATGTTGTGTCCTTTACTAGAATGTGAGCTCCTTTAGAGCACACACAGCCAAATATTCTGAAGCCAAACTGTACATGACTTCAAATGCTAATTTAATGAATATTTCATTCTAGAGATTTTAATATAATATATAATATGATATATATAATATGATATATAATAAGATAAAAATATTCTTTAGCAGGGGAATCACATATTTAGAGGCAAAATGGTTGCTGAGGAAAATTCTTTGCAATGAATTCCTAATAAAACTTTCATTTTCCAGAAGGAAATAATTCAAATTTGTAAGAATATGAGCCATTCCTCAATTGAAAAATGGTCAAAGGATATGACCGGGAAGTTTTCTTTTAAATGTATATATTTAAATGTATACATATATGCAAGTTGTTCTAATATTTCCATATTAGACCAATATTTCACCTTGTAAAAAAAGGTAACCTCAAAAGGGATACCTCACTTAAGTATATAAAGTCACGTCATAAATAAACTAAAGCAGCAAGGGAGAAATCACCTTTCATATTTATGGATAGAAGAATTCATGAGCAATCAAAGCACAGAGAGGATCATAGATGATGAAATGGACAATTCTGATTATACAAAATAGAAAGTTTTACCCAGACAAAACCAATCCAGTCTACATTAGAAGGGAAATGATTACTGGGGAAAATACTTTGTATCAAGTCCCTGATAAAGTTTCATTTCCTAGATTTATAAGAAAACAATTCAAATTTATAAGAATTAGACCCATTCCCCAATTGACAAATGGTCAAAGGATCTGAACAAAGAGTTTTATTTTTTCTTTTCTTCCCTAAATTTTTTTCAAGGGGATTTCAAAGGAAAAAAAATTCAAGCTACAAATAATCATATGAAAAAGTGTTCTACATCATTAATAAGTAAAACAAGTTAAGACATCTCTGAGGTTTAACTTCACACCTATCAGCTTAGTAAAGATGACAAAAAAAGAAAACAGTTGATAATCCAAGGTTGACCTTCCTCTATATCTAATGACCTTCAATGTATATAATTGCCATGTGTGGACTGTGCATCCATTATATCACACTCTCAAGGGAAGAGAACAAATTGATCCTCATAACAGCCCTTGAAGTTAGATACTATTTATTGTCTCTATTTTACAGTTGAGGAAATTGATGTAGGAGGAAGTTAAGTGACTTGCCCAGGGTCACATAGCCAGTAAGTGCTCAGATTTGAACTTGTATTTTCTTGACTCTAATTCCAACACAATATACACTCTACCACATAATCTGCTTCTCCTGTTGTGCTCTTTTTTTTTTTTTTTTTTTTTTTTTTTGCTTTTCCTGACCTCTGGTGGAAGTGTTAGTTTACAATGAAATGACTAAAATACAAAGCCACAGAGAGGAAGTAAAGAAATTATACACATTTATTATACACATTTGCATTAATAATTTATAAAAGAATTAGTTCTGATCCTGGATATAATGTCTTTTTGATGCTAGGTCACCTTTCTAGTCGTAATTCAGAGGATTACAATAATCCATGCCACATCAAATATGAATATTCCTAGACTTCTCTTTTAGATGCTGTAGTTCCATCATGTTCTTCCTACCCTGCTTTCTCTCTGCATAATCTTGCCCTTTGTATACCAGGAACATTCTTGAGCTAAAGGAACTTAGATTAAAACAACTTAGAGGCAATTTGGTTTAGCTGTTAAATAGCTGACCCCAGAACCTGGAACACTTGGGTTAAAATCTTGCCTCTGACATAGCATGATTGTGGGACCCTAAGCAAGTCCTTTAAATTCTCAGGGCTTTCGACAACTCTTTAAATGTCTCACTTGATGAGAAGGCACTAATTCGTGTTGGTAGAGTTAGTTCCTGCCATGCCACTGTAGACCAATAAAATGAAATCACAATGGAAAAATAATAGGAAAAGGAACTGGACTTGGAAATTTCTGCCATTTTATCACTAGCCACCTTCCTTGAAATTAATTGATTCAGAGAATTGCTAGGACAGTGAAAAATAAAATAACTTTCTTGGAATCCAGAATAGCAATATATATCAGAAGTAAGATTTGAACCCTGAACTTGGCTTTGAGACTGGTGCTCTGTATATTACATTACCTCTGGCACCAGGAAGATAACAGCAGTGATGAATGGTGAATATGACACCAAGATTATTTACACAAATGTCAGTTTTGTATGTATAAAAACCTTCAATTTGTCATTTCAAAAGATATTTTAGTAATTGTTATAAATTGATGTTGAGCACAGTGTCCTGCATGCAGAGAATACCTACAAAGGGCTTAATGATGGGTTTTTTAGAGATTACAAACTCTCAGCCTGCAGCTTTAGCCCTATGTATGATCCTCCTCCCTTCCCTGTTATACAATTGCATCTTTTCCTTGTAGAGGACTGTTCTGGGTGTCCCAAAAATCTTGGTGAAGTTTAAATCAACTTAAAATTGCCTTAAGACTTTTGGGACATCCTGTACAGTAAGACTTAATTAACATGAGTTAATGAGACTTGCAAAGAGGGAAGGAATAACCATTTAAATCATAGAACTGTAAATAAATTGATGATAGAAACTTGAAGCAAATATGCAGTTTGACCTTGGGGGCCCCAATTCCATTGCAAACACCTTGTTTTATAGGTAAGGAAAGTGAGGCTCAGCAAAGAGATTGGACTTGCCTTCAATTTGAGATAAAAGTTTTACCCTCCTAAAGAAGGTTATTCCATTTCCCAAAATGGAGACAATCAGGACCCAGAGGATGTAAAAGATCAGTGTAACATCACAAGTCTTTAGGTGGCGGCTTAATAACTTCCCATAGACCAGATTTATATATCACACTGTCCCATTAGCAGTACCACTTGAGAGGAGTGAATGGGATGGTTCAGATTTCATTGGCCCTTTACTGAGCTCTTCCCCCCAAGCCTCAAATTTAGTAGATGCCCTCCAGCTGACAAGTTCTTCCTTATTAGGGATATATATACTCCCATGTCATATAAGATCACTATTACTTGCAAGTTCAATAAGATTATTGCAAAAAATGGCCTTTCTCAGCTAGCTAACAACAATTAAATACAATTTATATGTAATCCCATCTATCAAATAGCTCCCTGGCATTAATTACTGTGGAATTAATTTATATTATTTTTTTCTGCCTCAAGAGGGATTACAACAAATGTTAGGATGTAATAGACTAAATTGGTAGGGATTACTCTAGTGTAACCACCTAATAGATTTAGCAAGGGCGAATTATTATTTACGATACTCCTAGCACCACTAAAATAACTTGCAGCCTTTAATTCTCTCTGTGTCTTGATGAGTAAAATCTTGGGGAACCAAGTTATCTCATACAAGAAAAAACAACAATAACAACAAAACAAAGCATCAAATTATCAAAGGTTTATCCTGTTAAATTCCTACTTTAATTTCTGATCATAAACATGAGTGTGACTTTGACTTTTCTAAGGTTTTATCAGTAGATTAGGAATTCTGGGAAGTTGTGTCAGGCTGAAAAGTCTTTAAGGATGAGCCCAGGGACTCTCTTGAGTATTTTCAGTTTATCTTGGATATAGCTTGTTTGTACATAGTTATTTGTATTTTGTCCACCCATGTAAGTCCCTTGAGAGCAAGAACTATTTGCCTTTCTTTGTTAAGAAAATGGTTGGCTCAGAGTAGGGACTCGAATATTAGTTGGCTGATCTACTAAACCTGGCTAAATCTGAAGGGATTGAGCACCATAGAGCTGGCCACTGATATATTTTTTTTCTTGCTAAAGACTAAAGCTTGGATGGGGTAGCAATTTGCTTTATGAAATTAAAATCCTTGAAGCATTTAATAATTTAAAATTTTTTACTTCACATATTGATTCAGATTCCATATTTAGGAGCCTCCTAATTTTTTCAGTTTTCCAGGAAATGGGGAAAAGATGGCATTTGTTGGCTTCCAACCTCAGTAGAATATCTAAATTGGTACCACCAAGGAACCTCTGGAAAAAATCAAAATAAGAACTGAATATATCAGGTCAGGTACTTCCTGAAATCTAAATGAGGCCAGAGGAAACCCTAGTAGCCAATAAGGGCCCTCCTCCTTTCTTGTCCATCTCCTCTCCCATCCAGTAGAAAATAGAAGATAGGTTGGGTCTGATGATTCAGAAGTCCATAGAGTTACTCCCTAATCTTCCCAGCTCCCTGGACTAAGTGTACCTTGACAATTGACATTATCTTACAATGCAAACTATTATTTTCAATTTAGTATTATTGTAAAATGCAAATTTATATGAGTAGAAAGAACAAAATATACTTGAGGCAGAACAGACCAAAAATAGTACTACACTGATGAAATTTATTGGTGCCATGACAGTTTGACTCTTGAGAGTTATCTTAGGGATATATCTTTGGTATTATTTTTTAAAAATAATTTTAGTTATCTTTTTGGGTTTTATATCATCTTCCCCCACTTCGAATATATTTTTCTTCTCTTCTCAGCTCAGAGAGCCATTTGTTATTTAAAGAAAAAGACTAAAGAAGGGAAAGAAAATAGTTTCAGTAAAATTAACCACCATTCATATATTCTTTGTTACATTGTGGTATTCCACACATATAGGTTTTGACAGAGAAGCATTAGGAAGATATCATCCATATCGCTTCATTTTTTCAACATTTAAAATTTTAATTTCACATTTCCTTTTGATTGTTTTGTTCTTCCCATTTATTATTTTGTAGGTATACATGTACATATGTGATACGGATGTTTATCATGCTATTTTAATTTATGTCAACTAAAACTAGGGAATAGAAAGAGGAATTTCGTTCTTTTTGTTTTCTTTAAGGAAAACCACTTTTGGTCTCTAAGCATAGATTAGGGAGTCTCTCTGTACCTTTTGCCTCTTGCTATCATTCATAACGGATTCTCTAGGAATACACTGATTTCTAGAAAAGAAACTACTTTCCATGAGGTTTTTAAAAGAAATTTGTCAGGCCACGTCTTTTGGTTCAGAAAATATGGTCACTATACTTCTCCCGTAGTACATTGATTTCTTCCAGGAATACTGGTAGACACATATTTCCCTTTCATGAATGTAGTAGCTTTGACTTTCCAATGAGAATTGCTTTGGTTTTCAATACAATCATAAGATCGATTCACAATAGACTGAGTTACCATCCATCATGAAAAGTCCATGGAAACATAGACTTATGAAAAAATAATCTTTCATTAGATACAATTGTCTTGCCTAACTCTCACAAGTTCAAGGAATTCAGTTAAAGAGCTACTCTAGAGACAATTCTAACTTCTTTGCCAAAATGGAATTCTGAATTTTGTAATTTAATAACACAGTGCTAAAAATTACATTCCAGTACTTCAAGTCCTAGAAATGAATAGGACAGCTCTAGTTGGAGAGATATTCACCACTACCAAGGTCATCCTTGTGGACCTTTCCCTAAGCCAAAAGGTGAAATCTGGCTAGAAAAGGCAGTTTTGATGGGGGAAAATAGCTGGAAGAAGAAAATATAAAAAATATCACAAAAGAATATGAAATGATGTTGAAGAAGGAATAGTAAGAAACTAGACAGACCCAGCAAGCTGATTTCCAGTTCTCTGACAATATATTTATGCCCTAGGGCTGTATTTTCCAAATTAGAAGATTAGGTTTTATTCCAAAAGAGATCTGTCATTTCACCACAAGGAATACATGATCAATAAAAGCTTGGGAAGGTGGGTCACATTCCACCCTCCCTGTTATAACCAATCATGGAACTTGTCTTCAGCACTATTACAACTATGATTAAGTTCCTGAGATTCCCCTAAACTACTTATTACACCACTGTGTAAATTCCTTATCTCACTACTTCTGCTCTGGGCATTGCCCCCTAGAACAGTTATCAAGAAATCAGACAAGTGTTTATTAAGTAACTACTATGGGTTAGATTTTGTGCTAGACATTTTAGATAGGAATGCAATGAATGAAACAGCCCCTACTCTCAAAGAGCTTACTCTCTCAAAGTGGGGACAGTGCATATATAATTATATAGATACTAGATCTAAACAGAATTAACTCAAAGTTGTCAAATACAGGGCAGTTAGAGAGGGAACTACCAATGCGATTTGCCTAATTCAAAAGTGGGACTATATATCTCCCTTATTCAATAATTTCCAATGGTTCTCTGTTGACTATAGGTTCAAATATTAATTTATCTTTTTCTTATACTATTAATATTTTTGTGTAATATTATTTTATGATGTATAAAGTTATTAGTAATTATAATTTATAAGCACATAAATATGCACATGTATCAAAAGTACATGACTTTTTTAAAAAATTGATGGAGACATATGATCAAAAGTGTTTAGCTGATACTGCTTTAGGAGTCTGGGGAAAATGAAGATTTTGTTTAAGCTTACTTTTCTTAAAACATAGTCCAGTAGAAGTATACTGTCATCCTCACATGTGATCCAATTGACCGTTGCTTCTTCCTGATTCCTGAACCTTTTTGCTTGTTTCTGTCTTATGGTAGATGACCACAGGCATATATAGTCTTGATTTAAAGCAAAATGTCCTTTAAGATGAAAGCTACCCAAAAAGCATCATGGGCTGCCTCAAGGTTTCATTTCCTGAATATCTTCAAGTGAAGTCTGAGTGATCATTTTTTATTGTCAATATTGAAGTAATGATTCCTGGTGGCATATGGCTTGGACTAGATGGACTCTGAGGTTCTTTCCAATTCTGTGATTCTGTGATTTTCTGGTTCTATTAATCAATCAATCAGCATTTATTAATCACCTCCTATTCTATGCCCAAGAGATACAAAAAAGGGCAAAAGACAGTTCTTTTCCTTGGGGAGTTCACAATTTAATGATTCAGACATTTCAGTAGACTATAGTGAAGAGAGAAGGAAGCCGAAAGGGAATTGCTACAAGGCTAAAAGGAATACATAGCCCAGGCCTCTTCTCTTAGTCTCTAATATGAACTCTTATTTAAATAAAAAAATCAGAGAAAGTACTTGTTTGGTATGATGATTTGTTTCACATAATTCAGTGGACCTGGATCAGAGAAGCATTGTTTCTATAGTCCTTACCACCATATGGAAATATCTGCTGACTTTCCTTGTGATGACATTTATTTTAAGGGCTTCTCATCTGTGAATACCATATTTTCGGTTTCATATTTGTGAAGCACTTGTCGAAAGTGCTTTAGTATCTGTTTTCCCATTTTATCCCAAATGGCCTTATTTGGATTTGTAGTTAATTATTTGTGATGGATGGGTTGCATAAGGAGGTAATATGGACCTATGCATTCCTACTCCTTTGAGTTTTAATTTCATTTCTGGAATTTTCATATATTCTAATAATAGTTATTATGGTCAAGGAAAATTTTAAAAGAAGCTTACTTTTCCCACTATCACCATGGTTTATGGAGGGACAGAACAGCATAAGAGCTGAGGCAGTACAGTGATGTGGAAAGAATTCTGGGCTTAGAGTCACACAGCTTGGGCAGAAGGGCGTAAGTGTTCATATAGCTCCTGTGTTCCTTCTGTGCTAAGTATTTTTATAAAAACTCAGAAAGTTTCTTGGATAGAAGACTCATATCTAAAATAAATAGATATATTGTCAAGTCTTAAGAATGTGAGTCATTCCCCAACTGATAAATGGTCAAAAGAAATAAACAGACAATTTTTGGATGAAGAAATCAAAGCCACATATAGTCATATGAACAAATGTTCTAAATCATTACCTATTAGAAAAATGCAAATCAATACAATTCTAAAATATCATTTCACACCCATCAGATTGGCTAAAATGATAAAAAAAAGATAAAATGACAAATGTTGGAGAAGATGTGGAAAAATGGGGACATTTATACATTGTTGGTAGAACTGTGACCTCATCCAAATATTCTGGAGAGCAATCTGTAGTTATGCCCAGAGAATGATAAAACTGTGTATACACTCTTAGACCCAGCAATACCACTGTTGGGTCTATATGCCAATGTGATCATGGAAAAAGGAAAATCTATATGCTTTTTTTTCCCCAACCTTTTACTTGTATCCTGGAATCCAAACTGAGTACTGATTCCAAGACAAAAGAATGGTAAGGGCAAGACAATTGAGGTCGATTGACTTTCTCAGGGCACACAGCACAGTTAGAAAATATCTGAGGCTAGATTTTGAGCCCAGCTCCTTCTCTCTCCAGACTGGCTGCTATATGCACTGTGCTACCTAGCTGCTCCACTGTATGTTCTAAAATATTTATTATTGCTCTCTGTGTTGCTAAAGAACTGGACATTGAGTGGATGTCCATCGATTGGGGTATGGCTGAACCAATTATTGCATATGATTGTGATTGAATACTACTTCACCATGAGAAGTGATAAGAAGGTTAATTTAAAAAAAAACATGGAAAGACCTAGAGGAAATTAGGGAAAGAGAAATGAGTAGAACAAAGAGAACATTATATATAGAGTCAGAATTAATATATGGAGAATAATTTGTGACTGTTCACCTCCAGAGAGATATAGTTTATATGTACACGGAATTTTTTTTGTAAAAAAATTCCTTCTCTAGTGCAGGGAAGGGAGGGAGGGAGGGGGAAACCTGGGAAATTAATGATTAACAAACAAATTAATAATTTTAAAAAGCTAAAGAAACTGAGGCATACAGGTTAAGCGACTTGTCCAGGGTCATACAGCTAGTGTCAGAAGTCATATCTGAACTCAGGTCATCTTGAATCTAGGTTATCTACTATGCCACCATTGCCAGTTCTACTTTGTACCTATAATGCCCTATATGCATTTATCTTCTCTGAGCTTCATTTTGCTCACTTTTAAAATCTGGTTAATGGTGTCCTAGGGGCGATGATAGGGTCAAATGAAGCAATGTGTATAGAGCCTTTTGAAAACTTTGAAGTGTCTTTTAAATGTTGCCTTTCATCATCATCAACAATATTATTTCTTTAAAGTAGCATTGAAAACCCTAACTTTAGTATTAAAAATAATAAAATAAGACCAGAAAGCTATACTCTATGGATCTCAAGAACCCTTCCAGTTTAAAATCTATCATCCTTTGTTTGGAGTAAGAGTAGAGGGTTCTGAGTTCTACTATTTCCTCACAGAGTGAGCTTAGACAAATCTCTATCTCTGGAAAGTTTAGTTTCCCCATCTCAAATATGGATAAAGACACAACTTAAAAATGACTGAATAGTAATAGGAGCTTCTGAGATGGCCAAATTGAGCAATGTAGAATAAAGCCCAAACAATTAGCTTAGAGCTTTGCTGCTACTCATTCTGTTAGCCATCATGATTACATGCATCCTATACATTTTAATTTTTTTTCTTATTGCTCAAATTGTTCATTTGCTCATTTATTTTAGTATAGATGGGTGGTTTCATTTTTAGTAGCATTGGGAACTCCTCAGGCAGAAATTCCCTCTACCTATGTAGCATGGGCAGTGGAAAGAATGAGGTGTCAGAACAGTCAGGTTCAATTTCTCACTTTGATGATTAATACCCACGTGAATGTAGACAAGTCATTTAACTTCTGTGGGCCTCAGTTTCTTCATCTGTAACATGAAGGCATCGGACCAGATGACTTCGGAGACCCCTTCCATCTACAACTGGCATCTTATCATGATCAGCAACATCTGGGCTTACAGAGATGTTGGCACTGAGAGTGATTGGCCCAGGATCACAGAGTCCATCTCTGCAAAGGAGAGTTGGACTGGATTTCTATTGCAGTATTTCTATAAGCCAGTCTCTTGATCCAACATTAACCCATCCCCTACTACTTATAGGTTATTTATAAATTTGTTCAGGGACACACAGCTACCATGCTTTTAACTGTGGAATGAACTAGAATTCCTTGTGTAGGACGTGCAAAGAGGTATTCCTGACTCCAAACTTGGGTTTCTTTTCACTATTGTGCCTCTAGTTGTTATAGCTTAGGGGCTATTTCTGTAATTTCATTGGTTTTGGAAACTCCCTCATGAGGAAGCCCTGACCAATGATGGTCAGCACTTTCTCTGCAGCTTATAAAGAAAACTAAGAGGTTAATCACACAGCTTTAAATGTAGAGAGAACCAACGAGGAGGACTTTTTCTTTCTGTAATTATTGTGGGCAAGCAGATTTTAGAAATGATTTATAAAGCTTTTTGAATGCCTCGCTAGACCCAAGATACCACCCCCAATAAAACTGCCATTGTGCAGTCATATGTTGCTTTACTTTTAAGACATTAATGGTAACACATGAAAAAAAAACAGCTATTAACAAATGGCCATACCATAGGGAGATTCCTAGACACCTTGTCTCATCTTCATGTGCTGATAGATGGTCCTAGTTCTTTAAGGCTGTTCTCATAGAGCCCAAAGTTTGCTAAATTTTACTATGCTGGAAAGATTTTGATTTCAAATCTTATGATTAATGGTGTCATCTGAAGACTAGAAAAGCTTCTTACCAGGTAGGTTTCAGGATAGCATTTATTTTTTAAATTTAATTTAATTTAATTTTTGCCGCAACAACTAAGGAAACCTTCTGAATTTGCAGAGAAAAGTTGTGAGCTGTGGTTAGATATAGAATGCACCTATACTTATGAAATTACAGAGCCCTGTAGGCTTGTGGTATTCATTTGACCATTCTATTGTTTCTGAAATGTACTTGGTAAAAGTGAGATTAAATAAAATAAAGTTTGTGTTTTTAGTTATTACACTGTAAGTGCTATTTTGTCCTTTGCTGAAAAATAACCTCTCCATATTGTTTCCTACAGGGTGCAGCTTTAATTCGAATGTTGGCTAATTTTATGGGCCATTCGGTATTTCAGAGGGGATTGCAAGTAAGTAGCCCATTTTCTATTTTTCTCTTCCTTCCACCCCCCCCCTTCTTTTTGTCAGCATATCCTTTTCAAAGCATATCCCAAGATTTAGGAAATCACCAATAGAGGATCGCTGAATTTGATTGAAAATGCGAAGACTTGTAAAGGTAAGCAGTGTCTTTCAGTATGATAGATGGAGTTGTAGATACAATTCTCATCGTGTCAACTAACTGAACTTGAACAACTGTATGATTTTGTCTCCACTTAATGTGCCCTGCCGAGCTGAAGTAATTTTCAAGTATCCAAGAACTAGAATAACCTGGGTTGAATTTGCTGAAGAAAAATGTGCTTCACTTCAATTATGTTTAAAAGTTGATATGGAGATAAAAATGAATAATATTAGCCTTGCTGGAATGACGTACACACACGGAAAAAGCTCATCGAACTGCACCTCCCTTTCCCCAAATCCATTTGCCATTGCTTCTGACTTAGATATATAGAAAATGCTCTTGGTTCTGAAGATATTTCCACGACTATTTTTTATAATTAATAAGTCTATAACTAGAAACACATTTTCCCAGACTGAACATGGAGGATGAAGTCTTCTAGGCAGTGATTCATGGTAAAGTCAGTTTTTAAAAGTGTTTGAAAACAAATACAAATATGGAAAACAATACGACTCCTCTATTTCGTTGGAATCTGTTTGAGTAAATCAGGTTACCAGCAGCTGTGATTGATGAATTATTTATGATGCATTCTGCTACTTAGAAGTGTCCTTTAAAGTAAATTGATGTTCACCTGAAATACAATTATGCTAAGACAGAGAGAGCAATCAATCTTATCTGCTCTTGGAAAGCTTTTCATTTTGAAATTTAAATAAACTACATCTGAGATCAGGTCATATTTTAGTACTATAATTCTACCTTTAACCAAAACTTACTGAGAGGTAAAATATAAAGTAAAAGTTAAATATGTTATGTCAACTACAGATATGTAGAACCAAAAGGGAGGGAAAACATCTTGTAAGGAGAAGTTACTTCCTGCCAGCTTCCCAGATATCTTTGAAGCCTTGTACTAACAAGACCTGGAATATGTATTCCAGTGGGATCTAATCAGCTCTGCTCCTTATGTAGAATATTGTGATCAATCAATTTGTAGGGTGGGTTTGCTAGGGGAAGTCACTTTCTTATAGATTCTCCTTTAAGAAATTTGTATATGTAGAGAATAGGAAGGAAGTTTGAGCCCAGAACCCTTGAAATTTACCAAAAGTTGAGAAGTAGAGATCTGATCAGGAAATACAAGTCCTTTTCTCCCCTGACCATTCCATTCACTATTTCTTTATCAAGCTCAGAGTATAGTGGTTCCAGAAATGATCTGTGCTTTGCTCAGGGCAACAGGAATGGGATTTTATTTACTAATGATTGATTTATCTAGAGAGGTAGCATGGTGTAGTAGATAGAGAACAGGCTGCAAAGTCAGAAAGACTTGAGATCAAGTCTTGCCAGATATGTGAGCCCGGTCAAGTCACTTAATCACGCTCAACATTCAGGACAACTCTCTAAGATCATAAAATGTAAGAAAGATGTCATTGAGCTGGCAGTGGAGATTTTCTCAGCATGCATTCTCTAGAAGAGTAAAATCACAGGTAGTGCCTCTATCCCAATAATCTCGAATTACTTGTTCTGTAAAATTTCTATTGTTTGTCCACACCTGTGTTTATAGCTCTCTCTTTAGACTGAGCTGCTAGAACAATTTTCTTTGCAAAATGTTTATCACTACAGAATCTGCCTTTATCACAGAGTTCCTTTCCATGTTATGTATGTTAATAGATATTTCTTCTTCCAGCAAATCAGTGAGTTCCTAATCTATCTAGGATAGCTCCCATTTGGCCCTTGACTTCCCCTGTAGCCAGCCTCTCTTTCGAGGGTGGATGTGTATTTGCATTTGCCTTGTGGTACTTGAATTGGTTAATTTTGAAGTTGGCGTGTGGTGCCATATGCTTGTCAACATTCCATTTCATTTGCTCCCTGACATCTCATTGATCAGGCAGTTCTGTATCCTTCTGAACTTCGCTTGCCACTGTATTTATGCTCATCCCTCAACCTGATTTAATGCATCATCAGCAGGTTGGATTAGTTTACAGTAAGCCTCTGTGTCTAGGTGATAAATTAGCATATCTTGAGCATGAAGATGTATGGTGTACATTTTGGAGTTGACCTCCTGAACAGACACTTTGTGTCAGGGAGCTGAGTGGTCATGGGCGGGGGTGGGGGGGGATTATAAACTTTCTTGTCTTAAGAGGACCCTGGGGAGTCTTAGCTTACAAGTTGGTGAAAGAGCTACTTTAGCTTGTCAAAATTACCACCCCCAGAAAACCTCCCCAATTGTTCTCGTGTTCAGTAAGGTTATTTTGTATGCCAACAAATCAAAGTTTATTATTTGAAAACAGTCTGAAGGATGGAGGTGTCGATGCAGGCAGACCCCATTTGTGAATGGATTCCAAAGACGTCACTACTAGGTGGCATAATAGAGTGCTAGACTGGGAGGCAGGAAGACTTGAACTCAAATCTGGTCTCAGATAATTTGCTAGCATTTTAATCCTGGGCAAGTCACTTAGTTTCTTTTTTGTTTGTTTGTTTTAATTTTGAATATTTTCCCCTAGTTACATATTTCATGTTCTTTCCCTCTCCCCCAAACCCCTCTAACCCTCCTTAGTTGACGTACAATTTCACTGGTTTTTACATGTATCATTGATCAAGACCTAATTCCATATTATTGATAGTTGGACTAGAGTTATCGTTTAGGCAAGTCACTTAACTTCCATTGGCTTCTGTTTCCCATTTGTAAAATGGGTGTGATACTAGAATCTACCTCCTAGGGTTGTTGTGAAGATAAAATGAGATAATATTTGTGAAGTGCTTTGCAAACCTTAAAGCACTATTAAAATGGGAAATTAATTTTTAAGGCAGTTTTGGAGCACTCAGAACTAATTTCCCTTCAGAAAAGATGGTATAATTTACATTTAAGCTCCCAGACCAGTCCACAAAAGCCTCTTAAACCCTTAATGTTCCTCAAGTACAGCACTAATCATACTAGTTCAATCTGTACCAAACCACCATTTATTACTTTTTCTGCACAAAAAAAATGTATTCTAGTTTGGCTGAAGCAATTCCCTTAGCAGTAGAGGCTGTCAGGCATTGACATCAGATGATTTTTAGTTGTGAAGCCAGAGTTGGTAGCAACCAGCCTGAGAGTTCCTTTGGAGAAATGAATTATCTTGAGTGTTTGGGAGCAACAGAATCTGTACTAATTATCATTCATTGTCCCTTTCCTGGAACTAGAGAGAAGATTGTGGAAGATGTAGCATGATTTAAGGGTAGAACTTCCTTAGCACTGGAAAAGTGACTTAATGAGCACATCCAAGAGATGGATCAGTGAAAGTACAGGCGGTAACTAGCAACTAACTACCAGAATCCCATGAAGCCTAGGAAAGGAGAAGCTACATGACAAAGTGAATAGGGTACCAAACTTGGAGCCAGAATCTCCTGGGTTCAAATATTGCCTCAGGTCCTTATGAGGTGTTTGATCCTGGATGAATCACATAACATTTCTTTGTCTCAGTTTTTTCCTGTGTAAAATTACTAAGTTTTTGAGACTAAGAGAATCTTAGAATAAGATTCTTAGAGTATTTGACTAGAAAATCTCTAATATTTTGCCACAGACACTCATGGAAAGTCACATATGTAGGAATACAAGTGGTCAAGATGCACTCTAAATGGCTTATATGAAGGGATCATGTATGGGGAGGGCATATGAGGGGAAGACCAGGTAGGCAGGAAACAAGAATATCCAGTGTGCCTATGGGAAGAGACACATGCATAGGGAACATGCATGGCCAGAGTTCATCTGGGGAGGGGGATCTTGGAGCCTCTGATGCTACAGAACCACGGGTGTCTTTGCTGGTGTCCTATCCTATATCTCCATGGTCTGCTTCCTATTACATTCTCACTGGACTACTCTGTTAATAATGATTTAGAATACACATCTAGAAAAGGCTTTATTCCCTAGCTTGTCACAAGCCAAGCCAGGGAGAAGTAACAGGGATGTTTAGAGAAGTGCATCTCTATAGAGGAAATGGACTTCTCAATGTGAAGGTACTTACAGTATGTGGAAAACATAGTATTGTAGTTCATTCTGTTTCAAGGAAGGATAGAGAGACTTTCTACTTAGTCAGTGCTTGTTATTGCCTTCAGGTGATCCAAGACAAGGCTTACTCTTTTATTTTTTGGTTGTCCTTGCTCTAGGACTGGGGTAAAGAAAGACAAAACACAAGATATTTGATGTGAACTGGAGGCTATTCTAAAATAGGATTATTTATGTCAAGAAATAGACAATTCAATACTCCTCTTTCTCTGCCACCAAGCTTTTCAGCAGAAGTGCCCTTTGTTGGTTTTTCTTCGCGCCCTCTATCCCCCATATTAGAAAAAGCAGAAACCATTGCCTAGGACCAAGAAGAAAAAGGCTTTCCCTTCTTTTGAGCTGTCTTATCTTGTTCACTCAGTCTTGGCTCAGAACTCTCTGGTCTCTCTAGCAGAACAGCCTTAGTTAGCCCTAGGTGTCAAGATCTTTGTAACTCAGAGCAGAGTTCTCCTAGGTAGCAAATGCCCTCAGGCGAATTCTTTTCTTTAGATGCCAATTCTTATTCTTGGGCCTTAGGTCTTACTGTGTGGATCTCTTTTTAGGGGTCTGGGTACTTGAATAGGGAAATACTTGGATTACTAGATTCCAATATTTTTTGTAATCTTGTGCATTTTATTTTATGCATTTAAAAATATCATTCTGAGAAAGGGTCCATAGATTTTACTAGATTGCAGAGGAGTCTTCTGACACAAAAAAGGATAACAAACCTGGCCCTAGCTTCTGTTGGAAATTCCATGTACTTTTCAATTCCAACACTCAAAAGTTAGATTGCAAGATAATGGTAATTTCTCTTTTAAAAAAAAGAACAACTACCAATTATTGAGATTCAATGTCAGTGTTCAATGTCTAAGCCTCTTTTATTCTCCCAGATAGATAAATATATGGAGGAGAGGAAGGCGAGGGGAAGTGCAAAGGAAGAGGCCATTGTTTTTTCTGTTCATCTAACCATTTTCTTGGCTATTCATGTGCAGATAATGACAATCCAGAAGCTGAGAAAGACTTTAGCAGTACTCACCAGTATACCTAAGTCCACATAACTTATATCACTAATTATTCCCAACAATGTACCAATAATGTCAATTATTTGTCAATAATGAATCCTTTGAAGTGCTCTCATTATTCAAATTCTGGAACCCATTAATAAAAATTGTGAATATGAATAGTGCACTAATTGGACCTACTTGTGTTAGCAAGTCCTTTAGAAACTTAAAGATAGCTTCCTTGAGTGTTACAAAAACAACTGGGTCAAAGAGGAAAATTGGAAGCCTATTCTATTGTGGCTTCAGGTGGAAGAGAGCAGGTGAGCTGAATCTCTGGGACTTTGGAAAAGAAATAAAAAAGGCTATGAACAGGCATCCAGCCTAAATGAAGTGTTCCTTAGAGTTTAAGCTGACAGGAGGTAGTACAGTTCAATGAAAAAGTGGATTCTCTTTAAAGAACTATATTTAATAACAATAAATTAAGATGGACACAGAATGGAAATTCCATGAATGCAAAATTAAAATCATGCCAATATATTAGACATCATCTGTGTGCAAGGCCCTTGGGATAGATTAAAAAATGGAAAAAACAAAAGACAGTCTTTGCCTTTAACGAGTTTATTAGGATGTAGCAGAACCAGTAGTAGGTGAACACAAATAACAATAGTATACTACAAGTTAGAATGTTCTAAGTGCCCAGAAGAGAAGATAAATGCTGGAGGGGTGACTTTTAGCTGGAGGATTAGTGAAGCTTTTGTGGAAAAGGGGGCACCTCATTTTGGTGTTAGTAGAAAGGAGTTGGATTTTGCCTAAAGAGTTGTGCCGGTAAGGAGGCTACTTTAAGCCAGGAAGACAGAAGGTACAAATTTAGGGCAAAATAAGATCATCAAATAGATTTTGGCTGGAAACAGTAATGTCAATGAATTTAAGTAAATTCAAGAAATACTAAATATATAGCATATAAGGTTTGCACTTAGCAATGAATGTACGAGAACCTTACTTTCTTGTGGAGCATATAAGATTACAAGTATAAAGGATATACACAATGAGCGACTAACTATTGATTGGGTGATTAGTGAACAAGCTGTCTAAAAGCACCATAATATTTATACTCTTATTTCTGATGATCGCAAAACTTTGAAGGTCTTGGCTTATTTAGGTCCTGAAAATACTAAAATTAGAACTAAGTTTATGGTGAGACCTTTAGAATAGAGGATTCAAATTTATTGGCCTGCAAACTTCTCCCTCCAAAGCTTTAAATTTCAACTGAAACCAGGTTAAAATATCATTGGCTACTGTTTAAGAAAATAACTAAAAATACAGTACAATATAGATAATGGTAATTTGTGGTTTTCTAAGTCAACACTCAAGAATCCTTTTCCTTTTGAGCTTGATACCGCTGCAAAAGAGTATTCAGTGCTCACATAGAAAACTAATGTCCATTTAAGAATCATTGCTAAGATAATGATGTTAGGAACAATTGCTATAAAATGTATTCTATTTGGGAAGACTTATAAGATCAAAGTTCCACCTTCCCTCAAATTTTTTATCATCTCTCCCATATTGAACAAAGTGCATCTTTCTCATTAAGAGGAAATTAATATTCATGGATGATATCTAGCTATTATATGAAGCTCCACTGAAAAACACATTAATAGCTACTATATAAAGCTTATAAATTATTTCTCCAATAATATAACGTTGTCATTGAACTTTTAAATGTAAAATTCTTATCATATACCATGTAATAATAGAAACAGAAGGCAACAAATTTGAAACTGGTAGTCTACTAATCTGTTCTGCTAAGACAAACCCAGTAACTATGATCACAATTACAAAACACTTTTCACGCAAATAAAGTCAGGTCCAAACAACTGGAAAAACACTAATTACTCATGGGTAAGCCAACTCAATATAATAAAAATGACAATTCTTCCTAAATTAATTGATTTGTTCAGTGCAATACCAATCAAACTACCCAAGAATTTATCTCATAGAGCTAGAAAAAGTAATAATAGAATTCATCTGGAAGAATAAAAGACCTAGAATATTAAGAAAATTAATGTAAAAAATATGAAGGAAGGTGACTAAGCTATACCAAAGCTTAAATTATATTAGCAAGTAGCAACCATCAAAGCAATCTGGTTCTTGCTAGAAATAGAGTGGAGGACCAATGTAAAGGTTAGGCACTCACCATGTAATGGCAAATGACCAGGGTCACTTAATGTCTGACAAAAACAATGATACGAACTTTTGAAAGAAGAACTCATTATTTGACAAAAACTTCTGGGAAAACTGGAAAACAGTAGGGCATAAATTAGTCATAGATGAACTCTTCATTCCATATACTGGGGTAAAGTCAAAATGAATACAGGATTTAAATTTAAAGGATGATACCATAAACAAATTAGAGGACCACAAAATAGTCTAAATTTGTCAGACCTATAGATATGGAAGGATTTAGGTCAAAACAAGACAGAGAACATTATGAGAGGTAAAATACATAACTTACATTAAATTAAAAAGTTTCAGCACAAACAAAAATAACGCAGCCAGCAATAAAAAGCAAACAACAAAGTGGGGAAAAAAATCTTTAAAGCAAGTCTCTCTGACCAAAGCCTTATTTCTCAACTCTATAAAGAACTGAATCAAGTTTAAAAGAATACAAAACACTTCCTAATTGGCAAATGGTCAAAGGATATAAATGGGCAATTCTCAGATGAAGAAGTTAAAACTAGCTTTAGTCATAAGAAAAAAATGTTCCTAATCACTATTAAGTAGAGAAATGCAAATGAAAACAACTCTGAGGTACTGTCTCACATCTATCAAAATGGATAACACGACAAAAAAGAAAAATGATGAAGTTGGAGGTGATGTAAGAAAATTGGGACACTAACACCCTGCTGCTGGAGCTGTGAGCTGATATAACCATTCTTTAGAGCAATCTGGAACCATGCCCAAAGGACTATGAAACTTTGCATACCCTTTGACCCAGCAATACCAGTTACTAAGTCTCCATCCCAAAGAGATAGATAAAAAGAACTTGCATGTACAAAAATATTTTTAGAAGCTCTTTTTGTGGTGTCAAAGAACAGGAAACTGAAGCAATGTCCATCATTTGGTGAATGGCTGAATAAGTTCTATATGCTTGTAACAGTGTACCCTTACCCATAAGAAATGACAAAAGGATGATCACCAAAAAGCCTGGAAAGTAGACACTTCCCAGCTGTGTGACCCTAGGCAAGTTACTTGACCCCCATTGCCTACCCTTACCACTCTTCTGCCTAGGAGCCAATACACAGAAGTTAAGGGTTTAAAAATTAAAAAAAAAGCCTGGAAAGACTTCTAAAAAAGTGATGTAAAGTATAGCAGAATAAGGAGTACATTGTACATAATAACAACACTAATGTAAATGATGAATTGTGAATGAATTGACTATTATCAACAAGGCAATTATTTAGGACAATGCCAAGAGACTCATGACAAGAAAAGGATATCCAACACCACAAAAGTCTGAATTTAAATTGAAACATACCATTCTTCCTCCATCAACTTTTCTTTAGTGTAAGCAATTTGTCATCTTTTACCACATGACAGAAATGGAAATGTGTATTATATGATAATATATGTATGACCTATATCTTATTACCTGCCTTCTTGGGGAAGGGAAAGTGGGAGAGATAGAGAGAACATGGATTGCAAAATATAAGAAATAAATATTTAAAAATTGTTTTAATATGTTATCTGGAAAAAATTTATTATAATTTAAAAACACATACATGATTTATAGTCCCTCTCCCAAAAGGAGGTGGAAGAATGATCAGCATTCTTAGAACACATGACAGGTCAGAAATCTATAGGGATGTTTTTAGAACAAGCAGATATCAATTTACTGAACATCAGTTAATGCTAATAAGAGATATGTGCTATTGTTAAAAGTAACTGAAAGTAATTTCTCTCTAGATGAGGCTTATGCTTCTAAGCCTTCGTTCTTTTATCTGTAAGATAGCTATACAAAATGATCTTCAAGGTCCCAAACAAATTTTATTATTTAAATATATTTATTATTTAAATATTATGACCCTATAAACAGAGCCTATGGGCTGCTGCTCCTATTACAAGAAAGGAAGAGGAAGCAAATGAATGATGGAAAATAGAGCTGCAGTATCCTGGAAGTCAAAAGGAAGGGAGTAGGTCTAATTCGGTTCAATACACTCTAGCATACTTTAGCCCAGGATTCATCTCTCCATTGTCCTCTATGTTTCCTGTAACTCTGATTCATTGAGCAGTGACTGTATTTTATGACTGCCAGTCAGACAGACTCATCAGAGGAGCCTTCATGAAAATATATGTTTTTGCAGTAGTGAGAAGCTTGGGGTCATAGAAGGGAATGTAGCCTTGCAAATACCATGAGCCTAATCTCCTAGGGCAGCTAGGTGATGCAGTGGATAGAATGCCTGGCCTGAAGCCAGAGAGATCTAAGTTCAAATCTGGCCTCAGACACTTACTAGCTCTATGACCCTGTACAAGTCACTGAACTCTGATTGTCTCAGTTTCCTCATGAGTTGGAGAAGGAACTGGCAAGCCCTTCTAATATCTTTCACAAGAAACCCCTAAAATTGGGTCACAATGAGTCTGAAGCAACTGTCGTTTGTCCCCACGAGAACCTCTGGATCTGGGTCATTTCCCTAAGTGGAACTTTAGTGTTCTCACTTTCATTATGGTAGCTTCAGCTTCCCCTATTAACACTTGTTCTCAAAAGACATCTAGAATAGAACAGATTTTTATTAGCTCAGGAAAGTAAGAGCTCATACTCAAGTGGTACCACCCTGGGATTCTCTCTTACCTTTCCAGGACCCTAAGTGTTCCTCTTGTTACTTATAGTGCTCTAAGCAAGCAGGAGGACAAGCTGTGGTCCAGGATGCAGTGAAAGACCTTCACTTCTTCGATGTCTGACTGAACTCTAAGCATTCCATAGAGCCTGCTTCAGCAGCCTTCATGGCAGTTGGAACACATCGTTCCCACCTTCTCATTCTCCTGGAGGAGGTCTTCACATGCATGGAGTAAATATTTCCCCTAATTCACCAAAGGATTTGAGGAATACTGGTTACTCTCAACCTGGTTTAGCTGGTCAATAGAGGCCATTTTATTGGGATGTGGCCTCTGTCTATGCTACAGCTTCTTAGCCATAGGTAGGAGTTGGGTAAAAGGTAGACACCAAAGGTCAAGGAATGGCCTTCACACGAGAGGTGCTAGTTCTCCTGCTACTGGATTTAGATAACAGAAAGAGAGACTGAGGTCAGTGAATTTGTACAACTCTGCCTTACTCACATCCAACTCATGGGCAAAACTGTCATATTTTTACTAGAGCATTTTCTTAAAAAATAAGTATGAACAATAACTGTAAGTCCTGGAATGTGCCCACCCCCCCCCAGTGGAAAAAAAATCTCAGAGGTTTAATAGAAGGTTCTGATACCACTTCCTCTGATGAGCTATTGCCTTTCCATGAAGATGTATATGTTTCTCATGATTTAAAGTTCTCCACCAATTGTGGCTCCATGTGAGGGGAAAGACTGACATTGAACCTTTATAATGTCAAAGTTCTGAGAGTTAAGATACCCTCCATGCTTTGAAGAGCCACTGTCTCGCTCTCAGCCCTCCACCCCAGGGTAGCATAAAGCCCCTATGATTTTCAGCATTGCCCTTAGTTGTGTCCTGAAAGGGAAAAATCGCTTGGGTTTTGTTCTTCTGTGACTCATCGCTCCCTTTATCCCTTTGCCTCTTTGCTCCCCCATTCTCTTGTCACTGACCTGTTCTTTACAGACATCAGGATGCTTTCTAGCCATAACTGATTCCCTTTCCTCTCAGGTAACAATAATCCTTTTTATAGCTCCATTAGATGTGCTTTATTTTAGGGTAGCTAAGTTATGCAGTGGATAGAGGCTGGAATCAGAAAGATGTGAATTCAAATCCAGCTTCAGGTGTGTACTCATTGTGTGATTTTGGGCATGTCACTTAAACTCTGTTTGCCTCAGTTTCCTCATCAATAGGGATAATAGTAACCTGCCCCACAGGGTTGTTGTGAGGACCAAATGAGATAATTATAATTAGCACATAGTAAGTGCCATATAGAAGTTAGTGTTATTATTAATTATTAGTTATATATTCTCCCTAAGAGATACTGCTAGTTTGGGGCATCTGGACTGGGATCCTGACTGTGTGCATTATTATTTTTCCACAACTTTCTTTTCTATATAACCACATCTCACAGACTTTCCTTTCATGCAAAGGTGGCTTGGGAACAACTCAGCACTGATTTAAACCATGCATTTTTATCAGTTTTGCTTATTGCTTTAGCACCTAAATTTATTTAGGCTATTTTCAGATAGAAGAAACATGATTTGTTGATGGAACTCAAGCTTGTAAATTTTTTCTCATTTTAGAACCTGTGTGAAGATGTACTCCTTTGGCATAAACTTTGAGAATTCATCATTTTCCAGACATAATAAGACATCATAGTATAAGTTTTTGAAGTTGCTTGACTAATTGATATTAACATACACATTTATTTTGACCTCTTATCTAACTCTTTTTTAAATCACCATATTAAAAATAACACGATCTTTTATTCATCATATTTCTCAATCAGCACTATGATTGAGAAGATGTAGTTCACTGTAGATTATTGTAAACAAAAGTTTTCCTATTCCTTTCTCATATTTGAGTAAAGGGTTTTCTCTATATATTAAGACCATTCAGATAAAGAAGTTTGTTTTTGTTTTTGCTTTTAGGAATAAGCAAATAGGACTATGAGATAAGAGCTTTTGTTATCTTCTCAGATATCTTTTGGGTATTATGATAGTTTCTGATTTGTTGCACTCATTTGAAATCTCTTTGCATTATTTTGAAAATCAATCCTTTGAGTGCCTTTAGAATTGTATTTCTTCTACCAGAGATTCATTTTGGCTAGATGGATTTCCTGAATTCATTATTATGAGTGCCATTTCCCTTTCTTTCTATAGCCCACTAAATACTTTGATGCTCCAGTAAAAATATGACAGTTTTGCAATCAGCAATAATGAGAATGTAGGTCATTATACAGATCTGTTTCTTTTCACATCTATTTGTTGTCCTCATTTCTAATATACTGACTAATTGACAATGAATTCCCTGGATTTAAAACCGTTAGAAATATTAATTATCCTTCAAACCTTGCTTCATCAAGTCTGTAATTTATTTAAATAAACACCCATGTTTTATTTTTATGAATACATTTTACAGTAACTTTCTCTAGGGTATTATGTAAATATTATAGCCTTATTTTTCAAAAACATTTTTTTAGTTAACAAGCATTTATTTTTTTCTCCTTCCCACCTCTCAAGCTTCTTAAAAACAAAGAAACAAAAAGATATGGAAACTATGAATCATATAAGCATAGTCAAGGAAACCAAATTCTCATGTTAACCACATCCAAAAATGTGTTTCTCTTTTTGAATACTTAACCATCATCTCTGTCATCAGGTGGGCAGCATTCTTTAGTCCTCTGGAATCATTATATCTTTAAGAAATATTAAGTCTTTTGGAACTTTTTTATTTTTTTTTATTTTTATTTTGAATATTTCCCCATATCTACATGTTTCATGTTCTTTCCCTCTCTCCAAACCCCCCCAACTCCCCTTAGCCAATGTACAATTCCGCTGGATTTTACATGTATCATTGATTAAACCCTAATTCCATATTATTGATAGTTGGGCTAGAGTTATCATTTAGTGTCTACATCCCCAAAAATATCCCCATCAGCCCATGTGTTCAAGCAGTTGTTTTTCTTCTGTGTTTCTCCTCCCACAGTTCTTCCTCTGAATGTGGCTGGTTTTCTTTCTCATAAGTCCCTCAGCCTTGCTCTGGATTCTTGCATTGCTGCTAGTAGAGAAGTCCGTTATGTTTGATTGTACCACAGTGTATCAGTCTCTGCATACAATGTTCTCCTGGATCTGCTCCTTTCACTCTGCATCATCCTGGAGGTCATTCCAGTGGAACTTTTTAAAAAATAATATTGATGCTGGAGTGTTTTCTCCTGGTTCTTCTCATTTCACTATGAATTAGTTTATATAATTTTGCCATGACTCTCTGAAGCCATCTCACATTTCCTTCATCATTTCTTAAGAGTATAATAATAGGGGGCAGCTGAGTAGCTCAGTGGATTGAGAGCCAGGCCTACAGATTGGAGGTCCTAGGTTCAAATCTGGCCTCAGACACTAGCTGTGTGGCCCTTGGCAAGTCCCTTAACCCCTTTGCCTAGCCCTTACCGCTCTTCTACCTTGGAGCCAATACATAGACTCCAAGACAGAAGGTAAGGGCTTAAAAAAGCGTATGATAATACTCTATTATATTTATATTCTGCAATTTATTCAGCTATTCAATGATTAATGGTCCCTTCCTAAGTTTCCAGTTCTTTGTTACTACAAAAAAACTGCTATAAACCTATGTTGTCCTGGAGGCACAAAGAGTAGTGCTGATAGGTATAGAGAGCATGCATGGTTTTGTTACTTTAGAGCACATAATTTCAAATTGTCTTCTAGAATGGCTGCTCTAATTTATAGCTTTATCTATAAAATATTAGTGTTTTCCTTCAGCCTCTGCCATATTTGCCATTCTTTTTATTATCATTTTTGCCAAGCTGACTTTAGAGTTGCTTTAATTTGTATTATTATTATTTTTAGTAGTAGTTTGTTAGTAATTATTAGTAATTTGGATCATTTTTTTCATATAGCTACCATAACCTTTTATTCTTTGAGTACCTCTTGTTTATATTCTTATCAGTTGGGGTTATGATACTCATTTTAAAAATTCTAATCAGTTCCTTATATAACTTAGAAATGATGCTTTTATGAAAACATTTTTGCATTTTTCCCTCACTTAACTGATTCTTTTTTAACATTAACTATATTGGATTAGTTGGTGGGAAAACACAAATTTAGTCTATTTAAAATTTTCCATTTTATTTTCTTTGATATACTCTTTCCTTTGTTTGGTCATGTACTTTCTAGCTACACATAGATCTGAAAGGCAATTTCTTCTTTGTTTCTCTGACTTATTTATAATGAGACCACTTATGCCTCGATCATATCATTTGGAGCTTCTCACAATCTAATATGTGAGGTGTGTTGTGAGGAAGATTAATTTAGTAATAGTTTTGGACTTAGTAGGAAGGGCTGGGGGATTCCAAGATGGAATGAAGTAGCAGGAAGTGGGGCTTGTGCTCTGAGAGGGACTCCATAGTGGTTGGGGACATAACTGTTGCTAACCCTGGGAGATCTCAGAGTAGGGAAAACTGCATCCAGATTCCCTGGGATCCTGAGAGGTGGAGGCTTTCAGCAGTGGACAACAGACCTGCAGAGCAGCACCAAGTGGGGAAGTGGTTTGTGATCTGGTGGACAGCATCACAAACTCTCTCTCCCTACCTGGGTACCTTGGATCACCTGTCCTGGTGGAGTTGGCTCCTGGCATCCTGAGACCATCCTTGGAATTACCGTGAGACCCCAATTGAAAGCCATACTCAAGCCCTTTAGTTGAGCTGACCAAAGCTGGCTGGAACCAGGTTTGGAGGAGCTTTCCCTGTGACTTCAGTACTGCTTCCTTTGGGCCCTGGCTGGCTTAGGTCAATAGAATAGTGTAGTCAAGTCCTTCCCTTGCCCCTGTGGTTTGCCCTTAGGTTTCAAGTGTAGAATCCCTTATCCCATCCTTTATTTTTGTTCCCCTCAATTAAATTAAACTGTTATAAACTTTTACCTTTTGCCTACTGGTTCCATAGGCCCTGGCCTAGGAGGGCTGAGTGACTGTTGGGCTAACTACCATTCCTGTGACAGTTAACAGCTTGGCAGTAAACCCTGGTCTCCCTATCCTGGTTGGTCCTGTCTCTCCTTCAACCCAGTATGAGCCCACAAACCATTTAGTTACATTTTAATAATAATAGTTAACATCCCTGGTGTCCCACCATTACAGGTGTTGGTCAAAATCCCATTTCTGCCATGTTGCTTTCTAGTTTTCTCTGGAGTTGTATTTTTTCTTTTTTCTTTTTTTTTTTTTTTTTTGCAGATAATGAGTTCTTACCCTAGTACCTGGGATCTTTTTTTTTTTTTAAACACTACTACACTTATTCTTAAAAATAATTCAAATGTTCCGTCTCGGATTGAAATTTTTTAATAGCTTAGACTCTTTTTTGTTTCATTTCTACGTGTTATATGCTTGGTAATTACCTTTTTTCCTTTCTACTTATTATTCCTGCAATAATATTATAAAGCTACAATTATGAAACCCTCAGATAACATTGATTGGTTCAGTAGCTATTAAAACAATAATTAGCATGTAGGACTATTGCCTTTTCTTTTAAAACTAAACAATATTGTTTTAATGATTTGAACCTAGTAACATTATTCATGTTGTTATGAGTCAACAGCAGGGAAATGAAATTACAAAAAAAAAAAAAGACTATTGTTCACATCTAATGTAAACGCAAATAATTAAGTCCCTGTTTGAAAGTGATCGAGTGAGTCACCTTCCTGTTCATCATGTAGTGTAATTCCAGATCAGCTAGGATAAGAGTTGGATAAAGATAAACTTCTCTTGATTACTATTTAACTGCTCTTTTCCATAAGGTAACCTACAACATGATATGTTTGGCTCCAATTATCAGGGTAGAAATTGCTTATGCAAATCAATGCAAGGCAATGAGGTGTGGAGAGGATATCATTATTATTGGTTGGTGCTCATGAAATTCTGATGACCTGAAGATAATGACAGCCCCACCAAGAGAGGAATTATTAGCAGTGAAAATGTACACAGTTACCTCCATGAGAATGGAAGGATACTATGTTAATATGGGTTCTATTAATGATGTATCAGATACAGGTCCCCATTCATAATATAAATATACATGCAGATCTATTTTCCTATACCTGCACACATATGTATCTATAAATGAATATGTCTTGGTGCTGTGTTTGGTGTTATAGCCAGTGGTGTTTCCAAATTTATAATCATACATTGGCTATATGAATGAGAGATCAAACCACCTGCCTGAGTTACCTAAGAGGAAACAACATAGTGTCTGGGGAAGAAACGACTTTATCCCTTTTAGTTGTTGCTTTTGTTGTTCAGTCATTTTTAGACATGTCTGACTCTTCACAACCCCATTTAAGTTTTTCCTGGCAAAAACACTGAGGTTGTTTGCCATTTCCTTTTCTAGTGCACCTTATAGATGAGAAAACAGTCCAACAGAGTTAAGAGACCTGCCAAGACAGTTAGTAATTTTACAAGGCTAGATTTGAACTCATGAGGATGAATCTTCTTGATTCCAAGCACTGCCCTAGTTTAAAAGGTAGGGGACCTTTATTCGAATCCCAACTTTGCTGCTTTGTCTTTTGTATGACTTTGGGCAAATCACTTAACCTTTCAAGGTGTGAGTTTCCTTTTATGTAAAATCAGGGTGGTTAGAAGATCACTGAGATTCTTTCCAGCTCTGAATCGATGAACTCTACACTACAGTTAATTTTGGGAGGCTTTTTTCAATGTTTTACCTAAATAGTGGCCCTGTATTGTGGGAAGCCAATAAGAGAAACAGAGTCTAAAATAGATAAAAATCTGAGACTCCTCTTTTGACCCCTTTTGTGATCCTAGTGATTTCTTGTTGAAAGTATTGTGGCCTTATTGAAAAGCTTTACACTCTCATCAAACCATTAGTTAAGAGGTTAACATTATTCCCCTTTGGTCAGGAATGCAACCAAGGCTGAAACCTTAGTTTAGCAGGGGCATTTGCCCCTGAGAAAAATATTCTCAGACTTAGCTTGCTGATAATCACACAGCTGAAGGTCCAACCTGGTTCTTATCTTCACCTTGAAGTTTCTGAGTTTCTCTGTGTTGTCTAAACTAATTGCAATGTCTATGGAGTTGTAAAACTCTCTCTGTGCTCGTGGGTGAAAGGGAGTTTGAATTTTCATATGTAATAAACTTGTGATTCAATGGCACTTCAGAGAAGCAGCTATGAGTTAACAGTCAAGATCATCTCCCATGTCCCATTATTTCCTTATCAACTAAGGTGTCCTTATCAGAGATGATAAGTAGATCTGGACACTCTATGGCACATGCAAAAGGGGAGGGAAGGTACAAATATTCATTTAATGCCTACTCTATTCCAGGCACTGTGCTATGCACATTCTTATGTATATTATCTCATTTTATCCTCACAACAAGCCCGCCATGTAGGTGACATTATTATTTCCATTTTTCATTTGAGGAAACTGAGGCAAACTGAGGTGAAATAACTTGTCCAAGGTCACACAGCTAGTAAATATCCAAGATTAGATTTGAATTCCGTTTTCTCTGACTCCAGATGCAGAACTCTATCCACTATGTTACCTTATAGAAGGATAGGGACTATATCTGTCCTTTCACAAATATAGGGGATTTCCAGCTGAAGAAACATCATTTACCAATGTCCATTAGTACCTTGTCCACAGCCTACAATTTTAGAGAGTGATTTGGGAACCTGAGAAGGTGTAACTTGCCCAAAATCACATAGTATGTGTCAGAAATGGTATTTGAGCCAACATCATTCTAGTTTTAAAGTAATTTCTCTATCCACTTCCACTATTCCACATGAGTTCTGCTTAATGTTTACATATTTAACCTTCAAGTACATAATGCTGTTATGTAAAATAATATGTCTTGCATTACTCAACAATTCAGAATAGTTAATTGTCATCACTGCAACGAGTGCTATCCATTGCCATGTTCTACATTATTTCCTTAAAAAAAGTGCTCACATTCATTTCAAGTTTTATTTTTAGAGTTTGATTTAATCAAGAAATAACTACAAAGTTAAAATTAATTAGTGCATTTGGAGGGAAAGATTAAATTTAAATTAATGGAAATAACCTCTCTGGATTTGGTAATCAAGGATTCTCATCTCTAGCAGATAAAAAAATGTCAAATCTGTGTCTTTTTCTTAAAGAGTTAGCAGTTGCCTGTGCATTTAGACCTCGTGAAACAGCCAAGCAACTTATTGTTCTTCTGTTCCTATCAAGTCATTTCTGCGGAATCATTATATTGGTGAAGGTGTTTATAAATTTCAAGCTGGAAGGGAATTCTGAGATTATCAAGTCTGACCCTCTCCCTTTTCTAATGAGGAAATTAAAGCCCAGTGAGATTGCATAGGGGTCACACAGGAAATAAAGTATCTGAGACAGGATTTGAATTCAGATCTTTCTGACTTCTAGTCCATTTCCATAGCCTATCTGCCTCAATATGCTTAGAAGTATCTCTGATAGAGTATAAAGCACTCCAAATTTAGAGCAAACACACACACACACACACACACACACACACACCCCCCTTTGTTTTAGTTGTTACTCTTCCACTTACTAGCTATATCAGCAGTTCCCAAACTTTTTTGGCCTACCACCCCATTTCCAGAAAAAATATTACTTAGCCCCCTGGAAATTAATATTTTTAAATTTTAATAGCAATTAATAGGAAAGATAAATGCACCTGTGGCCATCACCGCTTCCCTGGATTGCTGCAGCAACCACCAGGGGGCAGTGGTGCCCACTTTGGAAATCACAGAGCTATATTATCATGGCTAAGGCACCTGCATTTCGAAGAATCTCAGTTTACTCATGTAAGCTGTTAGGTGACTCAGTAGATAGACTGCTGGTTTTGGAATCAGGATAACCTGCATGGAAATCCAACCTCAGATACCTAGCTTTAGTAGCTATGTAACTCTGGGCAAGTTAAAACCTCTGTATTCTTCAGTTTCCTCCATTGCAAAATGGGGATAATAACAGCATCTATCATTAAGGGTGTTTTTTTTTAACCCTTGTACTTTGGTGTATTGTCTCATAGGTGGAAGATTGGTAAGGGTGGGCAATGGGGGTCAAGTGACTTGCCCAGGGTCACACAGCTGGGAAGTGGCTGAGGCCGCGTTTGAACCTAGGACCTCCTGTCTCTAGGCCTGACTCTCACTCCACTGAGCTACCCAGCTGCCCCCATTAAGGGTGTTTTTGAACATTTCCCATCCCTCCTTTTCCCTTCTCTCCTGTTCCCTTTCCTTCTCTTTCCTCCCCTTCTCTTCCCTCCCCTCCCTCTCCCTTCCCTCCCTTCCACTGCCACCTTCCCTTCCTTCCCCTCCCCTCACCCCCTTCCCTTCCCTCCCCTTCCCTCCTTTCCTCTATCCTCTCTCCCTTCCCCTTCCCTCCTCTTCTCTTCTCTTTGCTCCCCTTCCCTCCCCTAATTCATTGAATTTCATGTGTTATTTCTATCCTAAATGGGGACTTGCATCCACAATGCTATTTTCTGATATCGCCTAACCTAGACATGGGCAGTTGCCCAAGTAAGCATGGAGAGTTTGTTTCTCTAGTCTGTGATAAAATGAAAGCTATTCCTCCTGGTGTTATGAGTGATTGACAAAGACTGAATTCATCCCCTGTGCTACAGTTTGTACAACAGAAAATGTACTTAGCAAATTTGAATGATGGCAGAAATATCCCATGTTACACAAATCCCCAGTAAGAGGAAATTCCTCCAGTTTCATCTCTGTGATGTAAATGAGAACTTTGTCTATTGCCACTGGGTACAAGGAGATGATGAACATTCCCCAGGAAACAGGGACTTCTGATTTACAATCAAATATACTGTTTCCAATTTCCTTCTTCCCTTTGAAGTTAGGGAATTGTATATCCAACAGCCACAACTAAATGCTAGATTCATAATGATAGAAATGGTGGCTCTGCAGAAAGGGAGTGGGGGAAGAGATGATGCTTAGAGTGGGAAGTGTAGGCTTAATGGTTAAAAATGAGGGCTGGGAGGTCCCAGCCCCAAACTGGGACTGCATGGGAAACAAACTCAGCACTGAGTTTCTTTATTGGTTATTAGTTTGTAGGTCATAGCTCTGGAAGCAAATACACATCATTTTTATAATAGGCAGCCTGTCCTCTGCAGAGAGACTCAGAGACTTCAAAGCCTCTAGAGAAGGGGCTCACACCTTTGGAAAAGTGCCCCCCTTCTCTGTCCTTCTAGTTCTTTGGTCTTTTGGTGGCAGAAAGGGCAGCAATGGAGAATCAATCACATAACCCAGAGCTGAATAAACATCAAACCAGGTCACAGCTGGACCAAGACTGTTTCCCAGGGATGCTAATAGTAAACACACACACACAGACACACACACAGAAAAATACATGCTATTCTGTCTTGGGTCCCCCGTTTCCTGGGGATATAGATATCTGTTAAAGTCTCATAAAGAAAAATATTTTAACATATTGCAGTCTGAGTTGATTGAGTTCTTTCTGCTCCTTTCTACTACGGAAAATGCATTTCTCTGAGGCTTCAAGATGAGAGGCAGATGGACTATTTATTTCTCCCTTAAGTATTTCAGAGCAGATGCAGCTTTCTACTGAGCCAACAGGTCCCTTACATCAGCAATAGGTTGACCTGCTGCAATAAAGGAAGGGATTTCACTGGGGATTTTTTAGAAATCAGTTAGTAAACATTTTGCAGGTGCCTACTATGTGCCAGACACTGTGCTGAACCCTGGAAAAATGAAATTAATTTCCCTTTAATTCCCAAAGCATTTATGAGGTACTTATCATATACTAGGCATTCTGTTAGGTGTTAGGGATGCAAAGTCAACAAAACAAAAACCCAACCAAACCCTCTGTGTTCAAGTAGCCTACATTCTGTTGGGGGAAGTGGAGGGATGACAGCAGGCATATTGTTGTTATAGTTCAGTTGTTCCGTCTACTCCAACTCTTTGTGACCCCATGGACCATAGCTACCCATGGAATTTTCTTGGAAAGGATACTGGAGTCTTTTGCCATTTGCTTCTCCAGTGGATTTTTTTTTCAGGCAATCAGAGGTTAAGCAACTTGCCCAAGGTCACACAGCTAGGACATGTCTGAGGTTGGATTTGAACCCAGGTTTTCCTGACTCCTGGAGGGATGATTGCATGTAAATAGATGATTAAATACAAAATATAAACAAACTAATTTATGACAGAAAGGTACTAGCAACTGGAAGGATTGAGATAATTTAGCACTGTCCCTCGAATATTATAAAGTGTTTATTGCATTTGCTTTGGTAAGTTTCCTATAGGAGGTGGCCCTTGATTTGGGCTCTGAAGAAAGCTAGATTGTATAAACTGCAAGTGAGGAAGGAATCCATACTAGTACCAGAGGAGAGCTTTTACAAAGGGACAAAAATGGCAGATGGATGCGGTATGTGGAAAAAAGCAAGCAGGCTAATGTGTCTGGAAGGTATTGCTGCCCTCTCTGAGAACATTTTTTAAAATAGTGTTATTTGATGAATTAATTAAAAAACATGCTATAGGTGAATCTCAGTTACATTTTATTTGGTAATTTTAATTAAAAAATACCACCAGCATCACAGTGTCTCCCTCTTTGTATTAATGCAATTCCTGTAAATGGAGATACTTAATCAAATTCAGAAATGTGTCTCAGTTGTTGAATTGGTAATTATTTAGCTTGCGAATTGTAATTACTGATTTATATTCTTTTAGGATTATTTAACCATTCACAAATATGGCAATGCAGCCAGAAATGACCTATGGAATACGCTGTCAGAGGTAAAGTATATTCTCTTTATGGGACACCAAGCCCTACCTTTGTATCCTTGTGGCTGTGTGTGATGTTCAGAGGAGACCATGCTGTATAATATTAATTGGATTTCTAGTACTCTTGACCATTTCTGCCTTCCATTTCCTCAGGCTGCCTTTATTGTTATTTGCTTTGTAAATAACCTCTGGCCGGGATACTTAACGCCACCTATGTCCTCTGTACTCAAAACACCCATAGTAAGGAAGTGTAGATAACCTTCCCAACAGTGTAACTAGACATTCTTCCACTCAAATGGGATTTTGGTATGGAAGTACCTGGTATATTAAAGGCAGAATTGTGGAAGTTTCAATATCAGCTGTAATCATGGGTTTGAGTGATATATATATATATATCACTCAAAGTACCATCAGCATCTCAGTTTCTCCCTCTTGTATTAATACAATTCCTATAAATGGAGATACTTAATATATATATATATATGTGTGTGTGTGTGTGTGTGTGTATATACATATATATAGTGCATAACAGAGTGGAATTGCTTGTCAACTCTGGGAGGGGGGAAGAATGAAGGGAGGGACACAACATGAATCAATGAAAAAAATTAAAAAATAAAAATTTAATAGACAAAAAAATCAGATGTAATCTAGTATTTGAATGGTAAATGTTTCATGCTCTATTAGAGAAACTGAAGTTACTTAACACTGATACTTGAGGTCTTCCCTGTGCCAACAATAAAACTTCTGTTTTATCTTCCATCACATTAAAACATTAATGTTCACAAAGTCATTTTATGCCTGGGATGGGCAGAAAGCCTTCCCCTAGGTTAAAGAAAATTAATTTTACTAGTACATGTTGGCATCATTGATTTTGAATTAAAAATGTACTTTGTAGAGGTAAACACTTAAAAGTGGCTAATTTGTTAATAGTTTTTTAATAAATTAGCTTTTAAAAATCTTGATTTTTATAGGCTTTACGAAAGAATGGAAAATATGTAAATATTCAAGAAGTAATGGATCAATGGACTCTCCAGATGGGTTATCCTGTCATCACCATCTTGGGAAATGGAACAGTTGACAATATGATAGCCATTACCCAGCAACATTTTATTTATGACAGCAGGGCTAGAGTTAAGACTCCTGAGTTTGGAAACAACAGGTATGAAGTCTTTTTGAAAGAACTGAAAATTTCAAAAGTTGAATATATGTTATAAATTATAAAAATAAGCTAATTTCAAAATGACATCCGTAATAGAACTGCTTTGTTTTGAATAATACTATTCTCTCCCCTTCTCTTATTAATGGAAATTCCATAGAAAATAATATGGTGATACACTTTGAAAGTCAATTATATGGCACAAGATGTAGAGCACTAGACCTGAAGTTGAGAATACCTAAGTTCAAATCTAGTCTCAAATGCCTACCACTTGAATGAGCTTTAGCAAATCACTTAAAACCTATATATCTCAGTTTCCCCAACTGTAAAATGGGTATAATAATAGCATCTACTTCTCTACTAGACTGTTATGAGTATAAAATGAGATTATATTTGTTAAGTGTTTATCATAATGCCAAATAGGTGGTAGAAGCATAATAAATTCTTGTTTCCTTCCCTTACCTCCTATGAAAATTCAGGATCCAGGATTGATTATTTTGTTTGTAGATAATCCTGTTGTTTAATTCTCCTCTTTTACCCCTCCCCCTTTGTGTCATTTGGTCCAGTGATAATTTTAAAAGTGAATCCTAGGAAAGAAAGATAAGATAACACACAGACTAGGCAATTCTGCTACTTGCAAATAGCTCTGGCAAACAAGTTTGATGGGAAAGAGATTGAAATTTAGGTATAAAATAAAGTGCTTAGATTAGATTATCCATGCTTGCTCCCTTTATCTTTGAAAATTAAGAGCTACCAGTACCTTAGAGATGTGGAATACACATTAAATATAATTTATTATCTCTAAGAAAAATGAAAATCATTCCCAGTAGGCTAGCTCCAAGATTGGCTGTGTAAGGGCAAGCAATCAAGAGATTCATGGTTGTTTTCTTGCCTCTGAATTTGGAAGAAGGCTTAGGAAAGAAGCAGGTTTTAAATCATTGCTCAAATAGATCAGACTTCAACAAGTTGTTCCCAGGAAGCAAACTGTATAGATTAGGCATGCTTATATACAAGGCTTTCTTAATGCATTTACTGTGACAATCTGCCAGGCAGATCCTTCTACCCATTCTCATGTATAGCTCAGAGCCACTATACCTAGAGATTGGTCTCTATTCTAAAGGAAGAGCATTTTAGTTCTCTGGCTAAAGCAAACATTTAGTTCAGGAGCAAGGAATTTCTGGACAGCATGTAGAAATGCATTCTCAGAATCTTTGCCTAGGTTCAGACCCTAATGTTGCCCTAATCGTCTCCCTCTATTTCTGAACTCTTGCTGGTTCTAATATTTGATAACTGCCTAATTCTTCCATCTTGCCTGCCTGCCCGCATTCCTGAGTTATTTACTCTGATCAGAGTCATTAGTATATTCTAAGATTAACTGAAAGAAGGCTTAAAATGCAATACTTTGTTCTGAACTTTTCCATTCTCTTGACTGCTTGCCTGTTTCCATACCCCAGGTCTGGTTTGTGAGAGTCATCCCAAGAATTAGGAAAGCAGTTTTTGGGATGACTTCATGTGGTTTGAGATCTCCTGGAAAATTTTGCTGAGTATTTTGGGCATTATGTGAAAGTTTCTCTGATATAAAATTAAATGCAACTTGCAGTTACTCTCAATTGCAATTATTTTTTGTTCCAACAAACTTTATACAAATACAATGAATGAAACATCTCTTCCCCTCAAGGAACTTATTTCTAAGGGGAGAGACAACATGGCCATGTATATTAGGACTCAAAAATAAATATAAATAAATGCAAAGTACCAAAATGTAGTTTTGAGGGCAAAAACGTGCATCTGGAAAGATCAGAAAAGGCTATATATAGAAGAGATTATTTCTATGTACTAATTGACTCTTCTTCCCTATCTGGAATGGATTTCTCACCAATTTCTAGTTGTTTAAGTCCTCTGAGATCTGATTCCGAGATGCCCCTTCCAAGCAGTCTTTCAACCAGTAGGTCAATGAGCATTTATTAAGTACTTTCTATGTGCCAGACACTGTTAAGCATGGTACAAAGAAAGGCAAGTATTTTCTGTCTGTAAGGAGCTCCCATTATAATGAGTCAACATGCAAATAACTCTGTACATACATATTTAATAGAACATAAATAGGGAAGACATCATTGCAATGAAGACTGGGCAGGGGAGAGGGTATTGGTCAGGGTTTGTGGATAGGAAAGAATGGCCTCTTGCAGAGGATAGTTTTGATCTTAGGTGTAAAGGAAACCAATGAAGCTCCAAGGCAGAGACTGGTGGATCATCCATGAAAAGCCATGTATTTGGAAGATGGAGTGTCTCTATCCACTGAGCCACCTACCTGCACCAAGGACCTTATATTCTAATAATAATATTCTAATGGGAGATACATAAACATGAATAAGTTTATGTGGTATAAGTACTTTCAGAAATATAAACTGATAGAAGACTTCCAGAATCACATAACTGGTGTTGGAACCAGACCATTGGACTCTGAGTTTAATGATTAAATTCCTGTATATTGCAGTCAGGAATTTAGCCTGAGATTAAGTAGTTCCCATATGGACACATTGGATATTTAGCAAACAGACTGCTAAGGCTGTAACAATATACATGATTAGTTATGACTAAGAATCAATTCTTCACCTCTTTGTATAATCTCCTGGATCTTTAATATACAATGTAAGAAATTGATTTTGCACTAAAATTAACTTCCCCTATCTTCCAGAAATCCTGCAAATTGAGTATGCATTCTCAACCCAGTAATATAATTCATCCTTTCTTTCTACTTCCTCAGCAAATGGTGATTAGCTTATTAATAAGATTTGCCTTATAAAAATACTGCACAGTATTTTTATGATGATAGATTTAATTATTTTGTTATTTTCCAGTTTTAAAATTTTTATTAACTTGTTTTGTTTTTCTGTCACCTTAATTCCCAATTTTATCCTTATGACAAATAAAAGAGAAAAAAAAGTAGTCCAGCAAACCAAACTCTAATAACATGTATAATGTTCTATACCCATAATCCCCCACCTCTCCAAAAAAATTGATGGAGTTATTTAATTCAGTTACACAAACATTTATAATTGGCAGTGGATAGACATTATAGTGGAAAGAAATCTAGGCTTAAAATCAGAATCACCTAAGCTCAAAACCTGATGCAGACACTGATGAAGATGTGCTACATTCAGCAAATTATTTTCCACCCCTCAGCCTCAGTTTCCTCATCTATAAAATGAGAGAGTTAGACTTGGTGGCCTCTGACATCCTTTCCAACTCTCAATATATGATCTTTTTAAGCACCTTCTACATGTAAGGCATTCCAAACCAGCAAGCATTAATTTCCCAACAAAGCAACATCCTAGGTGCTGAGGATACAAAGACAAAAATGAACTCTAGTCCCTGACCTCCACGAAATCATATTCCATGGAGAAAATATGAAAGAGAAGTAAAAAAAACAAAACCTGATGACTAATGACTCGGGGATCAGGAAAGGTTCACTAGCAATCAATTTTTACTTGTTAGGGAAACAATGGATTTTTGGCCAGAGAAGTGATACAGGAGTGCATCTTGAGCATGAGATTAAGCCTATGGTAAGGCAAATCCGGAGGAGATGGTTCATTAGCTAAATATGGCGCAGAGGCTGCAGATAGATACATGACCATGATCCAGAAGTCTGAGATATTGAGTTCTTTGTTTTCAATTTCTTTCTTCAAAATGAAGGTAGTGACACAAACAGAATTACTGGAAGGACTTCCTTGAGTCCTGTAGTCTAAGAATTCTACTCATCATGCCCCTCAGATTTACTTTCTAAAAACTATAAGAAATTTCTGGGCCATTTTCATAAAGCCTGTCATGAGGCTTCATTCAAATCTACCCCCTTTTTTTAGAAGTTTTTTTGTTTACATTCAAAGAATTTCAGACTATTGTCAGTGTGCTTTTTAAAAACATCTTCAATGATAGCTGCATTGATCTGTTATATAAATCAGAGTCTAACATATGCATGAATCTAATCATCTAGTAATTTGGGGCACATAATAGTAAATTAAAAACAAGTCTTTGGATATTTTGAAATTCTTTTGAAGCCACTAATATTCATGTGGGATTTAAAATGCAAAAATATAATCCATTTTTCAGAAGTTCATTTTGTTAATCTCCTTTTCAACATAACCCAGCATTGTCTTGGGCTGACTTCCACTGCGCACCAGCCAAGCATCTTCACTCAGCTGTCTTCTGAGTCTTCCAGCCTTTTAAACCAGGATAGCAAGGGATATCATTGTCATGTAGTCATTGATTTTTAAATGGATTTTATGAAAACTACAAATCATGCTTGCCTGAAAAATTCTGAAAAATCTAATTTTATGTCCCTCAAACATTTAGTCTTTCAAGAACACAGGTATATGGAATCTGGATATGCGTGCTAACTTACAGTCTCTCTTTTTTCTATTTATTTTTTTAAATTTTGAATATTTTCCCATAGTTACATGTTTCATGTTCTTTCCCTTTCCCCAAACCCTCCCACCTCACCATAGCACTAACTTATAGTCTTGAAAATTGTCCTTTAGGAAAGCATAGAATGGTCTGCACGTGCCCATGGGACCCACAATAATGTTATTGTTAGAAATCATATGATGCAAAAATGTGTGCTTTAAAACACTTATGGTCCCTGAATTTATATAATCCAAATACTGTATAATTAACTGATTTGCATCTGAACAGCTACTTGATGCAGTGTCTCCTGTTTAGAAAATGTTCTTAAATTATAAGGTAGTTGCTGTAAACAACACCTAGGTATGGTTAAAGATCTTGTTTTCCCTCCATGGTTTAGGCAGTTGTTATTATGACTTGGAAGAGAGGAACTTGCCAGCTTTTATTATAATCTCCTTAATTTAGTTATTTATAGGAATAACAGCATATATAGACTCAAAATGAAAGGTTTGTTTCTTTATAGGACTTAATGATATTCCTTTAACGTCATTATTGCAGAAATGGCAATTGAAGTTCAGGAATGAAAGAGATATTTTTTTGGAGGCGATGCAGTATGGTGGAGAGTGGCCAGGTTAAGAACCTGAAGATCTGCATCTGCTACCTACCTGTGTAGCTTTGGACCAATGACCCATTGGCCAATGATGCATTTCATGACTTTCTTCATCAAAATTCAGTTTCTTCCTCTACAGAATGAAGCAGTCAAGCTAGAGGATATCTGTCAGATCCCTTCTCTAGATACAAACCTAGAAGCCATTTGCATGATTCTTCAAAAAGAACTGTGCCTTGTCTGTGTGTGTGTGTGTGTGTGTGTGTGTGTGTGTGTGTGTAGCAACTTGGCTAGACTCCTATTTATATTTCTAATATTATTTACACTAACAATCCCTTCTAGGGTCTCAGAGAGACTTGGTGTTAGTGAGGTGGACAATGAGGGGAGAAATGCAATTTTACCTGTAATCTTACTGACCAAAAATTGGATTGCATCCTCAATTTAAGTTCTTATCACAGCCTCCAAGATGACTATTTTGGATATAACATGGCATAGTAGCTAATAGTTCTTGAAGCCAAGAACAGTTGGGTTCAAATTCTACCAAATTCTACCACTAATTTTAGACCATTTCCATACTGTTTTTTTACATCGGTCATTTAACTTCTGAATGCTCCTAGAAAAATCTCCATGAGTATAAGTGATAGTCTTTACATGAGAAGGCAAATTTCCACATCAGAAATTCCCCACAGATATGAAATTTCTAATCTCTCCCCTTCCTCCTTTTTTCTCTGACTAAATAAAAAAAATTACCCTAAACACAAGTTTACCACCATTTTGCCTTATTCTCTACTCCCCTTGGCAGTTGTTGGTTTGGAAATTCCCTTGTGAATCTGATTTAATGTTTATTTATTCAACCCAATTATTATTATTACTATTATTATTATTTCATCATAAAATTATTATTCATAATATAAAATAATCATCATTATTTTATTATAATAATTATCATTTATAATATTTATAATATAAAACAATAATTATTTTAGTATAACTATAATATTTACCATCTAAAATAATAATTGTTATTATTTTATTATAATTATTGTTTATAATATTTATTATCTAAAGTAACAATTATTGTTTTATTATAATACTTATTATTTATATTTATTATCTAAAACAATTATTATTGTTTTATTATTGTTTATTTTAATGATTTTTCATTTTTCATTTTATGTAATTATTAAAATAGTTTTATAATATATTTTTTTCTATTTATAAATTGTGATTATAACAATGAATACTAATTATTTATGATATTTAATATCATTCAGTTAACTGGTTATTTAATTATAAAAATTGCCACAAATATATTTTGGAGAAAGTATTCTTTTTGAAAAGGACAGAGGCCAAACAAATCTTAAACCTAACACTTACAAGGTAATCATTCTCTTGCGTTGCTTACAATTAGTCCCTGATACTTATTGTGCACCCAGGGGAAACCTCTACTGTGAGGTGCTTAGGGACACACACTGAAGAAGAGACATGATCCTTGTCTGTCAGAGTTTTAGGATCAACAGAAGTCATTGATGCATCGTGTTACAAAGTATTAAGCATGGCCTCCTTTGTTTTGTCCAGTGTCCTATGCATAGTAGGCATTCAATAAATGTTTCCTAATAAAGGATGTTATTTTCGAATCTTTGCTTTTAAACCTTCCATTTTAACTTTCTGCAATAGTGAAAGCAGTGCGTGGAGGATTATAATGAGTCTCTGCAATTTTCTGTTTGGACTTTTTACATTACAGAAACCCTATTATTTTTTAGCCAGAATGGGATGCTGAATGGCAGCATGGGTCAAGTCTTATTGCCCTAGGCTGTACCTTTGAAAAATTGCTCCAAAGATATGACCTGATTTTTTCATTGTGCTGGGATATTATTGTATCATATATGATTTAAAAGAAGTGGCCCTTTACTGAGGGCCTAGAAAGCCTTTCTAAAAAAAATCAAACAAAAACAAAAACAAAATGAAACAAAAAAATGGATATTTTCATTGTGTCTTACCTGCATTTATTTTAAAAGGATTTGACAATTAATTCCGTCTAGGGGTTTTCCACAATACCCAGTTTTCTAAAGGATTTTCCTGTTAGAATATAGTGTGATTATCTCTACAATCCTGAAATCAATTTTTTTCCCCTGAAAACTACAATTAGAAATTAGCCTAATGGTGCTAAGATATTTCAATATGGAAGAGTAATGGTCAACTGTGGAAGATCAATGAAGAAGCAAACCATAGTATGGTAAAAATGATCATACATAATATATGTTATGAACTAATACTAGATAATATATGTTATATATGTGTATATATATATATATATATAATTAATGAACAGCATTATAAAGATGACCAATGCATTTCTTTAAGTTTCTCTGCTTTTGTGAAAGGTGATTTGGCCATGCCTCAAGATAAAAGACAAAATGTGGCAACTAGACATTTTGATATAGAAGGTGGTAATATTTGAGCCTTAAGGTTTTGTGTTTATCTTTGTTGAATAACATGTAAGTGACTCTAACTTCTCCACCAGTCTTCATCTGTAAAAGAGATAATAGCCTAATAATAATAATAACTAATAATAATAACTAATGAGGTATATTGAAATTTTATGGAATCGATATTCATCTCTGAATTCTGTGAGATAATAAGGGAATTCTTAACAGGAATTCGAGAGACTCATTTTTATTTATTGTTTGTTTCAATAATTGTATGGAAGTGGGTGATATATAGCGTTGATCAAGTTCATGGAACTGAAGTCAACTCATTTATGCTCTTGTAAAATGTAAATCTATCATTTGCAAGACAGATACCTTCATTGTTTTATTGACTTCTTAAAAATTAGCTTTAATTTTAAAATCAGCATGCAACTATCATGTTTTATTGCCTACCTCAAGGGCTGAGAATTTCATCATCATGGGGATAGTCTCCGTAATATTAGCTGACTCAATTTGGGGATATGCTGGAGCCAGCTCATACCCATTCATAAGCTTCAATTGTTAATTCTTTAAAAAAAAAAAGAAGTTTTGGGGGCAGTTGGATGGTTCAGTGGATTGAGAGCCAGACTTAGAGGTGGAAGGTTCTGGGTTCAAATATGGTCTCAGACACTTTCTAGCTGTGTGATCCTGGACAAATCACTTAACCCCATTGCCTAGCCCTTACCACTCTTCTGTCTTAGAACCAATACGTAGTATTGGTTCTGTCTTAGATACTATGTGTTGGTTCTAAGACAGAAGGTAAGGGTTTAAAAAATGTTTTATTGATATTTTTTGTTTCTTACATAGTTATCTCCACTATTCCTACCCACATAAAGAGAGCCATCCCAAATAAAAATAGCATTTTTTAGGGAGGAAAAAAATCAATACAACTGATCAATACATAAAACAGTCCCAAAACATATAATGTATAATATTTGTGGTTCTCTCACCTCTATGAAGGAGTGGGTTGCAAAATATTCAGTATGAACATTTGTACCTTGGAAATCAGCACACGATACAAATCAGGGCTTGATTTCTGATTTTACTGATTGTCTAAACTTTAGAAAATAATGGAGAATACTTAAAGGTATCACATATTTATTTGTGGAACTAGTTATTAAGCATTTATCAGCACACCCTCAATTGCTGTAGGTTTTAATATTTGCAAAGAACCTTATAAAAATGATCTCATTTGAGTCTCACCACAACTTTCTGAAAGTCCCCATTTTAGAGAGGATGAAATTGAATTCCAAAGGAGTTAAATGATTTGATATTCAAAAGTGGAAAGCGTAGGAATCGAACCTATTCATTTCTTACCTTGAAGCTAGACAGTACAACCCTGTGACTTTCCCCTTCAGGCTTGGGTTGATGGAACAGGTCAGAAGTTGCTGTTTACAGAAACAAAACCCCAAGAACACAAAACAAAAAGGAATCATTAACCTATCTAAATTGGGCAGCCAACATCAATCCTGGGACTTGTACTTAAGNCACACACACACACACATATATATAAAACATATATATATATACATATATATACTTAGCTAGCATCAAAAACAATGTATAGCAAGTATCACAAGACATTGTACCTTTTCCTTTTCTTGCCTACCCCCTACATTCTCTGAGAAGAACAAATTAGGTCATTCATCTAAATAATGTTCTTAATTGACTTATAAAGGTAAAATTAATGCCATGGAAAATTCTTTATAAAGAAAGGTTGGAAGATATCTTCTCAGTCAAGATAAAGGCAGAAATGTCCTTTCTAAAATCTCCTTTATTATTATATGCTCTTCAGATTTCATTCAAAGAGAAAGAAAAATTATACTTGTTAATTATAATGGCAAAAACAAATTTGATCAAATATGTCAATTTCTGATAGTGAGAATTCATTAAAAATCAATAAGGACAAGTTCTCTTTTTAAACTTACCTGAAATGTATATTTTATCTAAAGCATAATATTTTTGGACAGCTGGATTAAAAAAAACTTTTAAAAGAAAATCCAGCTTGAGTAAAATGTAGATAATTTTTTTTTATTTTTTATTTTTTTTAAACCCTTAACTTCTGTGTATTGACTTATAGGTGGAAGATTGGTAAGGGTAGGCAATGGGGGTCAAGTGACTTGCCCAGGGTCACACAACTGGGAAGTGTCTGAGGCCGGATTTGAACCTAGGACCTCCTGTCTCTAGGCCTGGCTCTCAATCCACTGAGCTACCCAGCTGCCCCCTAAAATGTAGATAATTTTAACTCCAAAGGAAAAGTGTAGATTTAAGTCAAACCACTTCAAAATGCTTCAATTTTGGCTTCCTAACATAAATTTGATGCTAAGTCAAACATGTATGCATTTATATATTCAGTGTCTAATTTCTTGACTCACTATTCACTTGCATTTCCTCTTTAAATGAGTTATAAGGAGGGGGAGATGAAAAAGGAATAAATTTGGGATTGAGTCATGATGCTGTTATACTTCCTGTGTGATCTTTGACAAGTCAATTCAATTCTCTCTGCTATGATTCCCTTATGTATGGAATTAGGAAATCCTAGCTCTAAACTTCTGTGATTTTATAGAGTCCATTTTTTTCCTGGAATGGAGGAGTCAATTCTATTCTATTCTCAGAATAAGAAAGAAAAGTTACTCTTTGTAGGGTCATGGAAAGTATACTGTATCTCAATTTAATTCCTGGACTACTTGGATAACTTTGAGCAACTTAACATTTAACATTTGTGAGCCTCATTTTCCTCATTTTTAAACTCAAGACTTTAGAATAGATGACTTCTAAAATACCTCCCAGAACTGTACACACACACACACACACACACACACACACACACACACACACACACACACACACAGATCTATACAAATAGATAGATATAGATAGAAAGATAGATAGGTAGATAGATAGATAGCTGGATGGATGGATGGACAAATAGATAGACCCACAGACACACACAGACAGATAGATAGACAGATAGATAGGTAGATAGATAGATGGACAAATGGACAGACAGACACATAGATAGATAGATAGATAGATAGATAGATAGATAGATAGATAGATAGATAGATAGATAGATGGATGGATGGATGGATAGATGATAAATATAGACAGACAGACAGATAGATAGAGAGATAGATGAAAGGATAAATGGACAGACAGATACATAGAAAGACAGATAGGTAGATAGATATAGATAGATAGATAAATAAATGTGTGTGATCTTACAGACTATATATCCCTCAACTTTGAATAAATTTAGCAGATGTTACTGAATACTCAAGCCTAAGATTAACATTTTGGAAATATATGTTATTTGCCAGTCATTTATGGAGTATGCTCTCTTAAGAGTCATGCCAGTCCTTTTACACAATATTAAGTACTTCCATGGCTATTATTTCATTTGATCCTCACAGCAGCACAGCAAGGTCAGTGTTGTTATCCTCTTTGACCTTTGGCATGATTTGCTCTTGGCCGACAGTGTTCTGGAGGTTTTAGAGTCTCTTTTTTTCCATCACAGCCCCAGTTGCATTCTCAGTCTCATTTTCTGTCTGAGAAATTTAAGCTCTAGTATCTTATAAAACACAAATGACTCTATTTCCTGATGTAAAAGTCTTAATGCCATTCTCCATAATGCCTATCTCAATAGAATTCCATAAGTGTGTTTTGGTGCCTGATTGCCCTTTTGAGAAACATACTACTTTGCAGCTTTTTTATAATGAAGGTGGTCAGGACACTTTCAACACTGGGATACTGGAAACGATTTCTGTAAGACTCATTCCTTGCCATTGGTCCATTTGAAGGTTTGCTCAGAAGCCAATTAGCCAGGACTGGAAAGATTTTAAAAACCTGTTACCTAATCTCTCCAGAAATAGTTTCTGCAAAGATTACATTTTCAATAAGAACAGGAAAAATGTTAATAAAAAGTAATAGCAATTCAGTTTTGCTTATCAGTTTACTTATGGCAAAATTTTTTAAATGGTACATGACTTTCTTATACTAGCTGGTCTTTATTGGTGGAAGCATAGTTTTCTTTTTCAAGTGCTAACATTACTTTAACTGTGACTCATCCATACCTATGTAAAACTTTAACATGAGTGAACGAAATCATAGCAGGTAAACCACCTGCTGTGACTTTTAATATCAATTTAATATCAGAGAAATCCTGGCATAAAGGAAAGTTAGTGTAAAGGGAAGAAGGGTATACTAACTGTCCTAGAACCCTAGTTTATATCCTGATTCTGATATTTATTAGCTGAGTGGCCTGACAATACCCCAACTTCTAAATATTTCAGTAAATGTCTTTGCTTTGCAATGACTGACCATTAACCATCAACCAGCATTTCATGACAAACCCATTGTTTTAAAGCTTATGAGTTAGAGCAGTGATGGCAAACCTTATAGAGACTGAGTGCCCAAACTGCACCTTCACACTGCATGTTGAGCCCCCCCCCACTTACCCCAGACAGGGGAGGGAGGAAGCATACCCATTGGGGTGCTGGGCAGGGGGTCAGGTCATGTGAGAAATGTCCTCAGGCATGCATGGAGAGAGGGAGGGGAGCAGCCTCCTTTGGCACACGTGCAAAGTTTCACCAACATGGAGTTAGTGTGTTAAGCCTGTGGATCCGTAGATTACCTTGAACTGAAAGTAGTCATTCTCACATTGGAGTTAATATTTCTTTCCAGTGGTCTTTTAGGACTCTAAACCATAGAAGACTAAATCATAAAAGAAAAATAAAAATGGCAGCCAACTGAAGGGCAATGATAAGACAGATGATGGTGTAGGAAGGCTAGATCATTTTAACAATGATGACTTGTACAAAAGAAAGATAAAAGACATAATAAGAACTTATAACACTGGAGAAAAAAGGAGAGAGCCATATAATAAGTATGATATACCCCTGAAGGACAATCTAATGGTAGAGTAGTAGAGTGGAAAAATTAGAACAAGAATGATGGGAAGAACTCTGTTGTACTGAATGGATTCTCTAGTATTGATAATCTACTGTCTCATCAGTGTGGCACTATGGTTCAGGGGAAAGACTACTGGATCTGAAGTCAAAAGTCTTTATTTTCAAATCCTCTATCTGTCCCTATGCTATCTTAAACAATTTTCATTCTCTGGATGTCGACTTACTCATCTATAAAATGAAAGAGCTCAGAACATGCTCTCTCTTATGTGTCTTCTGTTTATAATTCTGTGATCTATTATTTATGAGAAGGCATGGATAGGTTCTGATCTGTGCCAAGATAGGGAATACTCAGCCATCACATACCTATCCAAGTGTAGGCATTTTGTTTGCCTCTTCCATACCCTGCCTCATGTTTTTGTTTTAATAAATGAGGCTATACAATCTAGGATTATTTCTTGGGGTTTATATTAATTATTAAATTTAATTTAATATTGTTCTTGAAAAGATAAACTGCTCTTGTAGTAATTATTATTATCATCATAGAAATTAGGATAATAATTTATGCTTAAAATAAAATATTATCTTATTTTGACACATTTTATGATTCTATAAAGATTCATTTGGTTGAGGTGGGACTTTGGTGGTGACAACTAGGTCAGTGTTCTCATGTTACAAATGATACAAGTAATAAAAACATGCATATCACCCTTTGTTTCTCCATTTTTTTTTGCAATGCTGGGTCTAGAATTCATACCTCCTATTTCCAGAAGTCCTTGCTATTGAAATTACTTAATATAATCTTTTTATTTACTTAAATAACCAATAGCATATGCCCTTTCTGCTCCTCCCCAACCCCCTAGGACTTTAGATTCACATGAATTGAGCCAGATCTTGGAAGTTTATCTAAAAGGCTTATTTTTCTTTGGCTTGTGCTTACCAAGTTCCACATCGACCTAATGGTTGGCTTATGTTTGCCACAGATGTGAGCAACAAGATTCACAGTTACTATATAAGCATTCAAGGAAACATCTACAGATGTTACAGCCTTTATTTATATAATGAAACAATTATACAAGTAGACACAGAATCTAGATAGCGCAGTTTGGATAGAGTGCCAGACTTAGAGTAAAGAAGACTCTTCTTCCTGTATAAATGGAGATTTTGAACCTTGGACTTCATCGCCCAGAAGTCCCTTAGTATTTCCCCAAATCCCCTTTAATCTCTTCTGCATCTCCACATTTGTGTGGTCACATTATTGTTTTATAAATTCTGAAGCTCTTTCCTCTTCCTCTCTTCTTAATGAGCTGGCTGAAGTTAGTTTAGCACCTTTTCACTCTAGTTGTTTATGTTTAATATTAATAAAACTTTATAAAATATAATATTTAGGATTTGCATATTAATTTTCATCTTTACATTCCTGAGTTCAGATCTTACCTCAGATAGCTGCTGGCTGTGTTACCCTGGGCAAGTCACATGACCCCATTTGTCTCAGTTTCCTAATTTGTAAAATGAACTAGAGAAAGAAATAGGAAACCACTTCAGTATCTTTGCTAATAAAACTTCAAATTGGGGTCATGAAGAGTTGGACACAATTGAAAAATGACTGAACAACAAATGAAACTATTTCACTTATAGAAAATGAAGAAAATTCAGAGGACTCAAGGGAGCTCTTGAAAAGATAGATAAAAACAATGTAAGATATTTATAGATGTTCCCCTAGAAAATTTTGAACTCAAGGTTGCAGCTTTGACAACATTCCAACATTCTGATGAATCTCTTGTGCCTGTCACATGGTTCTACCCAATTTCCTCAAAAACAGTATAGAATCCCTCCTCTCAGAAAGAAAATAGATTTTGGATATGCTGAACAAATAATCCCTCTTTCTTTTGATGTGCATTACTTACAAAACTCACTGAAAATCAATTATTTTCTTCTTGCCTTCAATTTTATCATTTTGAACCTTTTTTTCTTTTGTGATAGGAATCACATGGCCATTGCTCTTTCTTCAAGAGTGATGCTGCACATGAAATAACATTCTATATTTAAAACATCCAATTCCTAAAATCAGGATTATTTTCAAAGCAATTCACAAGGCTGATTCTGAAATCTGTGTTTTTTTCTCAAAGGCTGGAATACTGGGATTTTACAATTTAGGGAATTAAAAAAATTCCTACTTCTTAGGGGGATGATTTTTAGGGGAAAAAACACTTGCCATGTTTGCCTTCTCAGCTAACTGGGCAGGCACTGTATGTATGATTATACCATGTAGCTTCTCGAAGGACTCTGCCACTGTCCTGGGTGCCATCTATTTGGCTTGGAAAGCCTATTGACAGCTCTTGAGGTCTGGATATGGGCTCTGAAATCTATTGAAGAGCACAATAAGTCTAATGTGTTCTGGCCTCCAAAACAATAAAGCACAGACTCAATCTTCCACACATCCCCAGTCTGGACAATTTTGGCCAAATCTACTTTGCTTTGGTTTATACCCTGCGCATAGAGAGGGTGGAGAGGGACTGAGTTGATCTGTCTTCTGGCCCAGTTTTATGGCCAGTTCCCATGAATAGGGTCCATCTTTCTGAGTCCCATACAGCCAGCCATCTTGGAACATCTTCAGTTCCTGAAATCCAATCCAACCTTTGAATGACATGAGTCCACTGCTGATCAAGGAGCTCATCAAAATGATAACATAACTCTCTGGGCCAACCTCCATTAAACTTACTTGAGTGCTTGTTGAATTCTCATTCTTTTCCTTTTCTCTTCCCAGTAGAACCTAAAGATTCTTGAGGACAGACGTGTAAAATTTTAATTTTATTCCCTAGTTTCTAGCCCAGTGCCTTGCACATAATAAGCTCTTAGTAAATGTAGAGTTAATTTAATATTATATCACGTTAGTATCCTTTCAAAGAAGAACGTTAGTGCAAAAGTGAAGCATTTCAGTGAACACTCCAGAGGGGAATTTGCACAGGCATTTTTTTGCGAGGCATTTCCCATTACTTTCATTTTTGCCATAAATCGAGTCAGTCTGCATAATTCAAAAGGAAGGAATTGTCAACATTATGAGGTTTTTGTCCTTTGTTCTTATAGACTCATTTCCTTAATGTTGCCTTTTTCTGAAGAATAGAAAAGAAGGGGCAGCTATGTGGCACAGTTAATAGAGTGCCAGACCTGGGAATAGAAGACCTGAGTTCAAAACTGATCTCAGACAGTTATTAGCTGTGTTACCCTGGGAAGCCACTTACCTGTGCCTCAGTTTCTTTATCAATAAAATGAGCTGTAGAAGAAAATGGCAATCCACTTCAGTATCTTTGTAAGAAATCCCCAAATGGGGTCCTAGAGAGTTGGATAAGACTGAAAATTCTGAACAAAAGGGGGAAAATTGTTTGGGAATAAGATAAGGGCCTGGTAGAGAGTAGTGGTTCTCCAGATATTTTGTTTTATGCATCTCTCCTTTGGGGGAGACTTCAGAAGGGCATGTCTCATATGTTCCCACAACTTAGTGGTATAAATCTTTATCTCACCCAGCCATGCACTTTGGAGAATTTATTGGGATGAATCCATATGACAAGGTCCATGAACCTCTGATACTTGGTACCTCTCCTGAGCTTCTTCCTTTTCCTTTGGACAAAAAAAATTACATGTAATTTCAATAAATATATTCATCAACAATCATTAATTAAGCTTCTTATGTGCTAATCTGAAAAGATGGAAGAGTGAATAGAGAGCCAGCCTCAAAGCCAGGAAGATCTGAATTCCACCAACTAGAAATCACTATCGACAATTTTATCTAAGTATCTAGATGATGATGACTAAAAGTTCACAATGATATCTGAAAGTGTGGGAGGTAGTTATGAAATCATCCAAGACAAATGTAACTAATTTGGCATAATTTTAATGTGAAGTCATTATATTCTGATTCTTTGAAAATGAGTTACACATGTATAATGGAGAACAAAAAAAATTGAAATAATTGAAACAGTTCATTCAATGCCATGAATAATTATGACTATTTAACACTCTCCTAACCAATTTGGAAGATCAATAGAATCAAAGATTTAGAATTGGAATGATTTCAATACATCCTTTCATTTACAAATGAGGAAACTGAGGCTGAGTAGTGAATACCCAGAGTCACACAGGTAGTTTCTGAGGCTGAGTTTGAATTCACGTTTTATTAATTCTACATCCAATGGGTCTATCCACTGTGCTACCTAGCACCTGCATATTTTCTTGCTAAGTATTTTCTTTGTAAGCTTTTTATCCATAGGGGGATGCTCTGTATACTGTTTTTGTGGCTTTCTTTTCCTAAAACATAATTTCTAGTGCTTTAATGAAGGAAAATAGTGGAAAGGTGACCATTAGCCCATAGTTTTGAAATTTTTGAAGCCAACTTTTAATTGAGAAAAGCAAGAGAAAAATGCTATTTGATGGCTTATGGCCCCTACCAATAGGTAAAATGGAGAACAGAATAAAACTTAGAGTCTAAAATATAGAAAATGGCAATTGCCTCATTATTGAAAATAACAGACTGTTCATTTGAGTCTTTATGGGGTGCCTGGAGGTAGGTGAAAGAAAGCAAGGTCAAGGAAAGGAGAATGGACATCTGAAGCTGAGATATACCCGACTCCACAATTGACTCCTTTAGATATAATGTTGAAAACTACACAGTCCTGGCAAATAAGTGACTTTTGACAAGTTTTCCTGTATTGGAGGCCTGACTAAAAAAAAATATTAAAGTGCTGACTGTATGTAAATGTGATGCCTTAAGGAAGCTCCAAGGCATCCACACTGGAACCTGCAGTGGGAAGGACCTAACAGTTGCAACAATTATAATACTTAATTTAGAGGGCTAAACTTAGGAGAAAAAATTAAAGTGGAAACAACCATCATTGCTTCCTAATTTTTGCCTTTCTCATGGAGACTGGTTCTTTCCTCTTGAGATTCCAAGGTTTGTTCTTTAGGTCATTGCACTATATATATATATATATATATATATA
>NC_058134.1:263655018-263746413 GCF_016433145.1 Gracilinanus agilis | reverse complement strand
TATATATATATATATATATATATATAGAAAACAACAGAGCACTTCAGCTCCAATTCTTGGGATCCCAAGATATTAACCAGGAATTTTGAAGAAATATGGTTTTGTTAATAGAGCAAGAGATATTTTTAAAGTGATCAAAAATCTCTTTAAAGTTAAACTCAGGGCAGCTAAATGGCTCACTGGATGGAGAACCAGGTCTGGAGTCTGGAAATCCTGGGTTCAAATTTGATCTCAGATACTTCTGAGCTGGGTGACTCTGGACAACCCCAGTTACCTAGTCCCTCTCACTCTTCTGCCTTGGAACAAATATGTGGTACTGAGTCTAAGAGAGAAGGGAGGATTTGAAAAAGAAAAGTAATAGCTCTCAATTGTATAGTATAAAAGTCTTTTGTTGTCATTCACTCATTCAGCCCTGTTCATCAGTTTGTGACCCCAGGGACCATACTGTCCATGGGATTTTTTCTTGTAAGGTAAATAGTCCAAGTATCATTTTCCCTTTATTGGTGTGGAAGGAGCTGATTCTCAGAGGGGGACTGAAGGATTCCCCTGCAGCTATAAGTGGTATAGCTGGGACTTGAAACTAGGTGTCCTGGCTACCAAAATAGTTTTTTTTTTCCTTTTCTTTATCATGCTTCCTCTTAGGTGTACAGTCCACTCTTTGGTTAATCCCCTAAATTATTAAGCAGGTTTGAAATTCAGAATGTAGGAACAGCCTTCCCTGAAATGTTTTCCATAAGTTTCCTTTTAATTGAAACACTTGATGAAGAGCAACCAGTTTGCTAAATACCAACAAAAATAGTTTCCTGAAATGATTGCTTTAAGCAGAATCTATCCATCTATCCATTTGTTCTAAATATACTTAGAAATATAATTAGCTTAAGCAACTAAATTCCCAGTTGTCAATATTTATAGACAGTGGTGTCACTTATTTAATATTGCATTGAAGGAATCTAAAGAAAAAAAGCAAAAGAAGGTAATATTGAATTTCCCAGAATTGAGTCTCCTGAGTTTCGAAAGTGTCTTTAATATTGAATGATATGGGTGGCTTATCAGACCTTATTAACTTCCTATGCATTACACCATTTCATTAATTTCTCTCAATCCATATAGGCTCTAATTAGAAGTCAAGTAAAAATACTTGTAGCTTTCTAGTTATTTTGAAATTTGAGAAAGAAAGATGTTTGGGGGATAGGCTTTATCTGGGAGAAACAGGTTAATTACAAAAACCAATTAGTTGAAGCAACCAAGATGAAAAATAACCCAAGGTCTTCTAGGACTGCTGAGATACAAGTAATTATTTGATTTAAACTATCTTTGTTAGAAATAATATTAATTTGATAAATTGGTGGACTTGGAGAGAGAGAATTGTTGGTAATGTTCTATGTATTCTTTTAGGCGTCTATTATTTACCAGTTAAGGGAGGGGGGAGGGAAACTGCATAGTGCCATTTTGAGATTTAAAACATATTTAAGATCTGTTTTTCCCTTAAAATTGTCCTTTCTAGAACATCACAGAATTACTTTGGACAAAGGAAGTTGGTTGCTGGGGAATATCAATCAAACTGGCTACTTTAGGGTCAACTATGATCTAAGGAATTGGAGATTATTAATTGACCAACTAATACGGAACCATGAGGTAAACTCCAGATAAGCTCATCAGAGATCTGTTTTGATATGTACTTTTCTTTTTTCCTCCTTCCTAAATGGTTCCATCTTTCTGGTTGGCTCTCATAGGTTCTCTCTGTCAGTAATCGTGCAGGTTTGATCGATGATGCCTTCAGCCTAGCCAGGTATGTTTTTGATGGCCCTCCAACTTAAAAGTATGTGACTGTAAATGTGTTTGTTTGTTTGTTTGTTTTGCATGGAGTTAAGCAGTGTATGCTTTTTAAATACAAGAAAACATTAAAAAAACCCTTTTCTCTATAGTCTAATCTATTTGGAGTATCAATATAAACAAATCACTGTTTCTAACTTGGACTATTATAGATCAATAAAATCCACAGGGCAGTCCTAAGTCTAAGGAGAATTGATCAATTTTTTCACAAGATTAATTTTACACTCTGTTGATTAGAAATCTCTTTGGAGTTTTACTAACAAACTTGACAAAATGACCCTCTTGCTATATTTATTTTTCATGGACAATCTCTTCAGGTATTAACAATTTTTTATGTCTGACCTAGAGAATGTGAGCATTTTATGTGTTTTTATTGTGTGTGATCCATTATGAAAAGTATTTTCTGCATGCGAGCACTAAGTATTCCATAGGGAAAGGAAACTCTTCTATATAATAATTATTGGAGTTATTAGTAGTATAAGGCTTTAGTAATTCTGAGTGTAGTACTGGAATTTTCTATGGTTGTATAATTAGGCTTATTAAAGGGAATGAATTATTCTCCTAAACCTTGATTGTGTGAAAATTTTTCTGTTATAAATTTGGAAAATAGACTCAATTTGTAGAGTTACTGTAAATATATGTATTAGTCTCTTTCCATTTTGGGGTTATTTCATGACCCAGTTAATGTTTTTAATCTTAGGAAGCATTCTCTATGAGTTGTATATTAATATAACACTGTTCTCTGTGCCAGAACTCACCCCGGTTCATTATATCTTGTCTTGTGTAGTTACTTGAAAGTAGTCAAATCTGTCTTTACAAATATGAGAACCGACTTTACCCTATGAAAAGAACATTGCAATGTGCAGGGGTTTGGGGTTGCTTTATGAGTTTTAGTGTATTAAATCAAATTTCAATTCTCCTCTATGTACTAAAAAGCATATTGTGCCTTGTAAAAGACTTATTCATCATCACTGGTGAGCTTAAAAAAAGAAAGTCTATTAATTACTTTCATACAAGCAAAATTTAAAGAAATAAAGAGTATGACACGGTGGAGTCAAACCTTTAGTGCTATGATTGAGAGTAGGGTGGCTGATTGGGAGTGGAGGAGAAAGCATCTTGGGTAGCAATAAAGAAATTTTATATTATTACATATGTATGTATATAATACATACACACATGCAAACCCACTCAAATCTATGCATACACATGCATACATGTATTGTATGTATTCTTAATATTAGGAACCCTCAACACATTACAGAAGAGGAAAGTAAACTTGTTCAATCATTCCTATTTGTCACATCAAGAAAATTTTAGGAAACCAAGGAACTCCCTTTTCAAATAAATCTGTGACTGTCAGCCCAACTCTGTGCTAGGGACCAAATGGCTTTCTAAGAGTTGAAGAGTACTTCAGTGCCATGCATACATCTTCAGTTTTGTCTAAGTGGAACACTAAACTTATACAAGGCTAAAAAGGGAAACAAGGATACAAAGTTTTGTGCTACACAGAAAACAAATAAAATATAAAGAAAAGAAAACTGAAGTCTCGGGGAGATGACATGATTAAATATGACTATCATCACACAGCCAATCAATATCAGAGGTATTTCCCGAGACTTCAAATCATCTCCTTTCATTCTACCATGATACTATGGAAATTGTACCAATTGAACAATGGCTTGGTTAGTGGTGGAGGAAAGATGATAGGCTAGTGATTGCAGTTCAAAGGAATAAGTTTGACTTAATACAAGGAAATAGAGAGCTTGTGTAGACTAGTAGAATGAGATCTGAATTGGAAGTCAAAGGACCTACCTGGGCTCTGACAACACTTGCTATCTGTGAGACACAAGGAATGTCATTTATCATCCCCATTCTCAGCTTCTCTCACCTATAAGATGAAAGAATTGGATTAAATGACTCCTTAGGACCTGTCTATCTTTAAATCTATAATACTTTCAAGTCTCATTGAATATCCAGAATGATTCAAAGAGAAGCATGTAAGGATCCATAAAGAAGGCTGGTAGGGAATCTTGAAGATTATGACAAGACTTTTCATTTGCCATGTGCAATAAGTGATAGAGTATATAATGGGAGGAAGACACTTAGATTAGTCAAATTGTTTAAGTGACGTGTACAGAAGATCATTTTGAAGGACTAGAGATATGAGTCTGTGATGACAAGAATATTAAGAATATTTTGGTCCATTCCCTGAATGCCTAGCTCTCTTTAAAGTTCATCTCAAGTACTACTTCCCATATGGGATCATTCCAGTTATTGTATTTATTCCCTACCCTAGAAAATTTTTTTTCCATTTGCTTTGTGTATATGTGTGCATATATCTGCACATATGAACTTTTGTTTACTCGTCTACATATTGTTTTCTCCAAATAGAATGTTAAATTCCTTGAAATCAAAACTATTTGTGTTTGTTTTAATACCTAGCACTGAGTGCAATGCCTAACGTGTAGTAAGTGTGTAACAAATGCCTGTTGAATTTGACATTTGCTTTAATGTTGAAGGAGGAAAACAGAAAGAACTTGTGAGGGGGCAATGTGAAGCTTCATTGTGTAGTAACCTTAGGGAATGGTAGAGTGGTGGATTTACTTTTGTACTGGAACAGCAAGGCATTGGCAAAGGATATGGGGGCTTTAAGAAAGTAGTCCCATCTGAATCATTGAGTTTTAGTTGATGACAAGAAACCTAAGTAAAAATATCCTGAAAAGAGTGAATTGTGACACTAAACGGAGAAGCAGAGAGATTTTTGAGTCATCAGCATTCAGGTGGTGGAAATCATGAAAGGTATATTTAGCTCAACTGCACTGGATGAATAACATTTATAAATTAAGTTTGCTTGTGGTCTGAGGCAAAGTAGAGCTGAAAATTCTAATTTTGAAGACTGAAGAGTTGAAAAGAAACAACTGCTCAGGTGTTTGTTATTTGTGCCCATCTTCCCTAAAGTTTATCTCATTGTAAATAGATTAAATACTTTACTAATTTGCTCTATTGACAGGGAGCCATTAAAACATTATCAGCTAATGAAGAAATACAAAGATTCAATCAGAAATGTATGTGTGGAAGAATCCTTTAAGCATCAGGAATTTCTTTTTAATTTTGTTGCAGGCAGGTGAACATCTCCTGGGTACATTTGATATTACTACATTTGTATTATTGTATTATTTAGCTTGGAAAGACAGTGTGGTGTGGTAGAATGAAAGCCACCCTTTCAGCTATAATCAACTCCAAATGAAACACATGCTAGTGCATGCACAAATACAAACACCACCTATAAGCCATCAGTAAGAGAAACAACCACATTAGTTTGCAGAATCAGTTTCTTAGAACAGGCATTGAAACAGAGAGAATAACAAATTTTTAAACAGAGTTTGGCAAAGCATGCTGATTCTCTGAAAGGAAGAGGCAAAAGGCAGGAGAAAGAGGGAGGGAGTGAAGATTGCCCAATATGTGTATTGTGTGACAGGAATTCCTCATTTCCTGGGCTTGATATCTATACCATGTTGGTAAATTTAAGCTCTTAGTATAGGACAGCTCAGAATCCTTATAGCACCCATTCTCCATTCTTTCTTTAATCCTGACTCTCCTTTAGTTCCTGTAGAACAGTGATTACCAAAGTGGGTACCACTGCCCCCCGGTGGGTGCTGCAGCAATTGGGGGGGCAGTGATGGCCACGGGTGCATTTGGGGGCAGTCAATAACTGTAAGGGGGTGGTGATAGTATGTGACTGGGGCTCTAAGTAATATTTTTTTCTGGAAAGGGGGAGGTAGGCCAAAAAAAGCCATAGAACTATGACTTACTTCCTTCAGTATTCTTGCTTATTTCTCACTTTTCAAGAATTTCAAGCTTCCCTCTCATTTTTGGACATTGGGGTGGAAGGGACTATCCTTTGGTTCTCTCATCATTCTCCTTTCCCATAGATAACCAGTTCCAGCTCTGTCCCAACTCCTTAAGCAAGGAGGACCCATTTATATACAATACTTTGTTTATATATTCCCCAATTTTTATGCATCTAATTTGTTCCCAGTTCTTTGCTGCCAAAAAAAATGCTACTTGATATTTGGCATATGGAGAACACTTCTTTTACTCTTAGATCTTTTTTCAGGTTTCTGCCTAGTGTTGAGATCTTTGAGGCAAAGTATGTGGATATATCTTATTGATTTTTGAGGAAAGGAAAGAAAAGAACTTTTATTTAGACAGTTAATAAGCCTTTATCAACTTACTACTATGTTCCAGTCAATGGTACTAAGAGCTGGGAATACAAAAAGAAACAAAAGACAATCCTTCCCCTCAAGGAACTTATGGTCTAATGGTGGACAGAGATAATAAGAAGACAAATAAATACAAATAAGCTATATGCAGGATAAAATAGGAAATAATTTTTAAAAGGAAGGCACTAAAGAGGGGCTGGAAAAGGTTTCCAGAAGATATGATTTTAGTTGGGACTTAAAGGAAGCTAGTAGTTGGAAATGTGAAGGGATAGCATTCCAAGAATAGGTGACAATCAGAGAAAATGCCCAGGACAGAGAAATGGTGTCTTGTTTGGGAACAACAAGGAAATCAGCATCTCTGGATCAAAGAATATGTGATAGGGAATAAGGTGTAGGAAGACTAGAAAGGTTGAAAGAGCTTTGGCTATTAGACAGCATTTTGCATTTGATCTTGGAGGTCTTAGGGAGCTACTCATGCTTATCAAATAGGGTGGAGGAGTGACATGATCTGTGCTTTAGGAAAATCATTTTGGTAGCTGAATGGTAGATGAATTTTAATGGAGAGGGATTTGATGCAAGAAAGACCCATAAGCAGGTAATTTTTGTAGTTCAGGTGTGAGGTGATGTGGGTTGTTGATGGCAGCATCAAAGGAGACAAAGGGATGTATTCGAGAGATGCCACAAAGGTGAAATGAATAGACTTTGGCAATATATTGGATATAGAGGGAATGAAAGAAATTGAGGAGTCAGAGATGACACCTATTTTGCAAACCTGAGGGATTGTGATAATGACTTTGATCTCAACAGTAATAGAGAAAATAGGAACTAAGAGGAGTTAAGAAGAAAGAAAATTCCATTTTTGAGTTGTTGGATGCAAGAATCTACCAGATGTCCAGTTTGAGATGTCTGAAACATAATTGGAGATGAAAGACTGGAGGTCAGCAGAGATTTTGGAGCAGAATAGGTTGATATGAGAATCAGCATAAAGATGTTCACAAAATCTATGAGAACTGATGAAAGTGAAATAGTACAGAGGGACAAAATAACCCTTATTTAACATCTACTATGTGCTAATCACTGTGCTAAGTGCTTTACAAATATTTCATTTTACCCTCAGTACAACCCTATGAGGTAGGTGTTTTTATCCCCATTTTACAGTTGAGGAAACTAGGCAATCAGAGTTTAAATAACTTGCCTTGGGTCTCACTCATTCTAGGTCAGAGGGATTTTTATCTTATAGATTAGTGCCCTCCATTTCTATTTGAGTTTGATACCATTGTTCTATACTACCAATTTAGCAAACATGAAAAAAGTAGGAAGTAAAATTAGTCTATTCTTGATGAGACAATTCTGATATTTTGAGATCATGCCTCCCTTTTTTAATTGTTTACTAACCATCCTTTTAATAGTCTATTCTACAATTTTTGTCAGGAATTAATGCCATAGTCACTGGAAAATTTAAATAAAAGTATTGCTTTAACTCTATAATTATTTGTTTCTGAGACTTAACTTGTTCCATAAGGATAATATCATCTAAGTAATTGACATTATAACTTTTTCCAGTGTGGTCCTTTCCAGAAGAAATTCCCCTCTGAGGCTTATCAATAAATTTTAAAGTGTTTCTATTTATTTCTTTACCAATCATTTATAGATTGTCATTGTTTCAGAAATATCATGGCATGCCTCAATAACCTAGTCTTGTCTTGGTTTAATAACTGGATGCATTTTCTTAATGTGTAACTGGTTTATCTTTCTTTGATGAAATCCATAAAAGGAATATAATCTTAGGGAACATTCTGACAGTATAAACACTTCATTTAGGATTCTTCATTGTTTGAAATGGAGACAATAGAGTTGCCTTACCTCATGAGGAAAACAAAAGAGAATGATAAAAATCTAATTAAGGATTGTAATTCTTTATGACTGTGGAATATTTTTGCCAAAAAGGAATCTATGACTCTGAATTCTCCCCTTTTTTGCTGTCTATGTTTGAGGTATATATGCTCAGGATAATAAGATATAGTTTCTCATTTTTCATAGTATTTTATTGTGGGATTACTTAATATTATAGTTATGATTAATAAGGTATTTATTGAAATGTATTTTATATTTGTGTTCATTGATCAGGGAGATTAGTGCTTATTTTCTTAATTATTTTGAGGAAACATTTCAAAGCTGCTTGTTATCTTTTGTGAGGCCATCAGAATTTTTGTACAAAATAGTTAGAACAATTTATGAAATTTTGAAAATAATAAAACTATCTCAAAATAAGATTCATAATCGACTCTGTTTTTAGTCTTCTATTGACTATATTCAATAGAAGTTGCATTTTTTCTTGAACTCATCTGAACAGGTACAAAGTTTTTATTTCCAGAAACATCAACTTGTAGGTGGTGCCCTTTTCAGGGGATGAAGATTTTCAAATAATCAATTGGTTTTATTATCTCATTGATGAGGGTATACTTTCTCATTATAAAGATTGCAATTCTATATCCTGTGTATGTCCTCCCATAAATTCTTCAAATTGTTTCTACACAAGGTATTAGGAGCCTTCCTTGTTTTCTCATGACATGAAGAGACTACAAGAGGATGACATCATCTGTCCACCAGTTATTCTTCACTTTCACCAAATAAATAACTCATCTCCTTTTGCACTCATCCATTTCTTTAAGAGCATCTTTTGCTCTACTTCTATTTCAAATTTCCTTATTTGTAACATATTGCAACTTGCTCATGCCCGCCATATGACCCTCCATTGGCTTTTGGCTGATTTTCAATTTTATTTCTTTGGAGACTGTGATTCTCCATGACTCACAGCTATCCAACACTAGAAGGGCATTAGTGTTAAAAACAAAAGCCAATAGAAAAAACCCTCACTTTTCTTTCAGGTGATTTACAAAGGGCAACAGAACTTCTCATTTCAATGAGTCAAGGGATTTTAACTATGTTCTCTTAAGTTCTATTCTTCAGATTCTTATTTTATCTATATTCTGCCTCTACAGATAAACAGAAAAAAAATTTCTTCTTTAATACTGGATTAGAAGTTAGATGAATTGATTTTTTTAATTGCTATTGGTTTACTTATAGCCTGTAAGTCTTTAGGCAAGTCATTTGACTTTTCCAAGTCTCAGTATCTTCCCCTGTAAAATGAGAGATCTAGGGAATTTCTGAGATTCCTTTCATTTCTTGTGATTCTTTTTGCTTGGAACAATTTTTAGATTCAGCATCCAGAGATTCTGATATTGCTCTAAGTTTATTTAATATTTTGCCACAATGAGAATCAAAAGTATTCTGAAAAAAAATGTAAAGGTAATTTCCTGATGATGATCTGGGTCTCCTCTTTCTTTATGCCAATTGTATAGTAACAACCTTAAAACATTTATATCTTTTTATTCCTTGATTTCCTAGCTCTGTAGTTACTTTTGAAATTCTTCTAGCATCCTCTGGCTTTCTCAAGGTTAGAGAAATGAGTTAACACATGCCTGGGAGCTATATATAGAATTTTGTTGAGAGTGGAATCACAGATTTTGTCCTTGTGATGAGGGCTTATAGATAGCTATGATATCAGCTACTTCTGAGAAGTACTGATCCCCAAAGGAATCAGGGGTAGTCTCAGTAGCTTTGTGGCTCTTATGGAGAGCAGTACTTCTTAGACACTGTTTTAAATTGTATAACATTAAATCGAAAACAAATTTATAATCATTCAGTGCCAAAACTTATGTTTGATCTATGTAGGCTAATAGGTTTAATGTAGGTTTAATATTAATACATAATGGCTGAGAGTGCGGAGTAGAATGTAATTGAGCAATATTTTGACATCATTCCGAAGGTTTGATCCATTTGGCAGAGCAAACAGCCTGAGCTGTTGAGCTGCAGAAGTGTGGATTAGTGGATTATGTTTGCACATTATGTGGATTTGCATGAATTGTTCTTTTTGAAAATAAATATTCTAAATGTATATGAGAATTATTTGAAAAATTTATGTCTTTAATGTACTCTAACATTTTTATACCTGAAAATATTTCTAAAAGTCCTATTATACTTAGTATATTTTTGCCATCTTAAACAAAGATTAGGCACTAAAACAAATTCTTTTACTTTGAAAGGCCTGAGTTTAATTCATCTCTAGGATCGACTTTTCTACCTTTAAAATCTAATGATTTCTTTGCACTGCCCGGAGTCAAACAATTTACATTATAAATAATTTAAATTAATAATATAAACTACTTTAATCAGATCTAGAGCTGGAAGGAACTTAAGTCCAATCCAGTAGTTCTTAACCTTGTATGTGTGCCTATGCAAGCGTACTTGTGTGTTTGTGTGTGTATGTGTGTGTGATGTACCCCTTTGGCAGTCTCTTAAACCTATGAACTCTTTCTCAGAATATTTTAAATGTATATAATAGAATACATAGAATTTAAAGGAAAGTAAATTATACTGAAATAATTATCAAGATATTTTATCAGATTCTATGCCCCAGGCTATAAACCCCAAATCCAGTCCATCACACTCGTTTCAAAGGGGAAACTAAGACCAAGAAATATGAAGTGATTTGTCTAAGGTCATATGGGAAATTATTAAAAATGAAAAATTCTTACATGTTAAATGTTTACAAAGCACTTAGAGAACCCCATATGGGCTCATGCACTCAACTTTCATCCACATTTGCAAGCTACATATCTTGGAGAGTAAAGATATTATATTCAAAGTTCCATTAGATAAATTTGAGAGGCTGGGTTTCTGGCACTATGACTTAAAAATGTCCACTGCTATTTTTCCCAATAAGAATTTGCCAAAGAGACCGGGCACAAAGGCAACTTCCCTGCTGTTAGGGGAGGCTGAGACAGATGGATCATTTGAGTTTGGGAGTTCTAAGATGCAACAGGGCTAAAGCTTATTGAGTGTCCACATCAAGTCTTGCACCAGTTTGGATAAAGAGGCATCAGACTGCCTGAGGAGTGGGAGTAAATCTGTCTACATCAGAAATAAAACAGGTTAGAGCTTCCATGTTGATTGGCCGTGGGATTGGGTCCATGAGTGTCTGCAGCTCTTCAAGGCTACCAAAAATAGGAGATCCAGTCTCCCTTCCTCCCAAACAACCAGATTGTCATCTTTTTGAAAAAAACTCAACAAACATTTATTAACCCCCTATTGAGTACAGAGCAGTGCTCTAAGAAATAGAAGAAATTAGATAGGACCTAGTCACTTAGAGTTTAGTAAGATTTCTGACACATATAAATTAAGATAAAAGTAAATTATTATATAAGTTCATAAGTGAGGTACAAAGTACTATGTGATCTTTGTGTCTTTAATTAAAAAATTTTTTAACATCCATTAAAAAATTGAGTTCCAAATTCTATCCATCTCTCCTGGTCCTCTCCCACCAACTGAGAAAACAAGAAATGTGATATTAGTTACAAATGTGAAAAAATGTAGAGCTTATTTCCATATTAACTGTTATAAAAATCAAGAAAAAAATAAATTGAAAAAATTATATTTTAGTCTGTATTCAGAGTTCACTAAGTTCTCTGTCACTAGAAGTAAATAGCATTTTTTTCATTACAAGTCCTGATTATCTTGGACCTTTGTCTTGTTTAGAGTAGGTAAGTTGTTCATAATTGTTTACAAGATTGTTGAAAAAGGTTCTATTTTTGCTTACTTCACTTTGCATGAGTACATACATAAGACTTCTCAGATTTTTCTGAAATCATTGTACTCATCATTTCTTATAGTATCTCTGTGTTCCTGGTATAGATCTCATCTGGTCATAGTAGTGACTTTGGTGACATTTCTGTTAACTCATTCTATTATTTTACTTAAAAATTTTGTATCAATATTTATTAGAGCTATAGGCCAAGAGATTTTTTTCTCTGCTTTTGCTCCTCCTGAGGCAGGTATCAGCACCATATCTGTTCCGTAAAAGGAATTTGCTATGCCTCTTTCTTTGAATATTTTTCCAAATAATTTATATAATATTTGAATTAATTATTTATTCTTTGGGTGGATTTTATCTTAAGGAGTTTACTGATATCTTGTTGAATTTTTTTTTCTCCTAAGTGTCATTCAGGTAATCTATTTACTCTTAGTTAATCTGGACAACTTATATTTTTACAAATTTTTATTTATTTCACTTGGGTTTTTAGATTTACTGAAATATAATGAGGCAAATAATTCCTAATAATTGCTTTAATTTTGCTTTCACTGGTTGTATATTTACTCTTCATTTTTGATACTGATAATTTGGTTTTATTTGGCTTTCTTCTTTCTTTTTGAAAATCGAATTGATCAATGGTTTATTTATTTTATAGATTTTTACATAGAACTAATGTTATTTGTTTATTAGTTCAGTTATTTGTTAACTTTTAATTTTATTAATTTCTCCTTTGGTTTTTAGGATTTCCATTTTGGTATTTAGTTGGGGATTTTAAATGTGTTCTTTTTCTAGTTTTTTTCTTTCTTCATTCTATGCCCAATTCATTGATCTGCTCTATTTTATTTATGTATTTAGATATATAAAATTTCCCCTAACTTTGGAAGTATCATACTTTGGCATACTTTTCCCCCTATACTTTGATGGTATCATAAATTTTGGTGCGTGGTCTCATTGTTATCCTCTTTAGTGAATTTATCCATTGTTTCTACAATTTGTTCTTTGACCTGCTCATTCTCTGGGATTGGATTATTTAGCTTCCAATTAATTTTAGTCTATGTTTCTATGGCCCTTTATTGAATGTAGTTTTATTGCATTATAATCTGAAAATAATGACTTCCTTAGAATCCTTTATTTAGTCTGTAGATGACATACTCTTAACCATAATGAGACCAAGTTCCCTGCCAGTATTCCCTCTCAGCAGTGGTTATTCCTTCATATCTATGTTAGTCTTTTTTCATTTTTATCATTAGGATGTCTTGTTCTGATGCTAATTGAACATATGGATCCTACAAGTCCATTCTCTCCCCACAAAAAATGATCAGTGCTTGGTGGCAAAAAAAAGGATGGGGGGAAGAATACAAAGAAAAAGTGCTTCAGTGTCTCCTCTTTTCTTGCTATTTTTGAGAGCAGTTCTCTCTCATGGGTTTGGCTCAAACTAGAATTCTTAACCACAAAATGACACCTTTTTCTGCCAGACTGCTGAGCCCCTCTAGAGGAAAGGAGAAGTGCTGAAATTATTTTACTATAATAATGCTCCCAACGGTATAGTTAGCTTGTTTGGTTAGCAAATTTTCCCTTTCTCAAGTCAAGGCAATGAGCATTTATTAAGCATCTACTTATTATATGCCAAGTGTCATTCTAAGTACTAAAAAAGACAAAACCAATCCCTTACCTCAGAGAACCCCCAGTTTTATTATGAAGACAGCATGGGAACAACTGGGCAGAAAAAGGTACAGACACAATAAGTTGTAGGTAATCTCAGGGGGATAGTCCTCACATTCAAAGGTACCACGAAAGGCTTCTTGCAGAAGGTGGAATTTTAGCTGAGACTTGAAGGCATCCAAGAGTCAGAGACAAAAGAGAACATTTCAATCACGGAAGATAGACCATTTAAAAAACATTTTAAAAAAAGACAGTGGTCTGAAGGTGGAGTAGGGAACAAGAAGAAGGCTGGTGTCAGTAGAATTACACCTTAGTGTGTAGAAAACCTTGTTTCCGCGTCATGTTCATTGATTTATTGATTGATTCTATAAATCTAAGAGACATTCTTACCTGATGAAAGGATCAGGGTATGGAGCATCTTGCTAATTGAAGTTGGGGTGGTGGCAGAATTCTATCCTTTATACACTTTACATTCATGATCTCATTTGACCTAAGCAATAATTCTGTGGGAAGTAGGTATTTTAATACAAGTTTCACTTCCATTTTATAGAGGAAAAAACAACTTGTCTAAGAAAACATAGAAAACTGCTAGGAGCCTAAGGGATGGTTGATTACTTACCTATGATCAAATAGAGAGTAAATATTAAGCTCATCCAATTGCTTAAACCTCCTATCTGGGCAGCCATGTATAAATTACTGATGAGTAGATAATCTGCGTTAGTAGAGGGAGTTTCATTAGATATATAAAGTTTCAGATCCAGACCCCCCAAATCATAAATATTATAAGGTTGAATGAATGAAAAAGCATTTCTTTTTAATTACATGCAACCCTAGGGCTGAGGGGGGTAAGTGCTATTATTTCCCCCAGTTTTATAGATGAGGAAACCGAGGTAAAGAGAGGTTAAGTGCCTTGCCCAAGGGTTGAAATCAGGTATTTCTGACTTCAGTCCTGGCACTCTATCCACCCAGGATGAGACACACTTGTAAGAGGTATAAGCTGCAAAGTCATCCTCCTTAGGGTTCAGTTCAAAAGCAGACAGTAATACATTTTCTTTAGTATCATTTCCATTGAGAAAACTATATCTAGTCCTGTTATGGAACCGACAACTTTGATGGTGAGAACTTTCTTTTCTAGACCATGAGTAGCTATGACTATTGAGAAGGTGGGCATGCAAATATTGTTTCAATCCATAAGTGGGGGAAAAACATTAATAAAGAAAAAAACAAAGAAGGGACTCAGGATAGATTTTCTGTTAATTTTTCAGGAGTTACACTGCTTTTGTACTTCTCTGATATCATCATGCCCTTTCCCAATTCTGAATACCCTTTTGTCCTCCTTTCCAGGTTCCTTTTGTGTGTTGTATCTCTCCATTAGATTTTAAGCTCTCTGAGGGAAGCAACTGTATATGTTTATTGATATTTTATCCCCAATATGTAATAAAGTGCCTGGCATATAATAGGCACTTAATAAATGTTTTGACTGACACAAATAAAGAAAATGTGGGTATGATAGCACCTACAGAGATAACAGACAAGTCATATTTCTACAAACCTAAACATAGATTATATATAATGCATATAAGTTGATAAAATTATTATAATTTGACTACATCTATGTGCATGTATATATGTATATATATATTGTATTTATTAAACTTTTAATGTAATACAATATAAACTTCTTTGAAAAGAGACTATCTCGGGCCAATTAAACAATAAGCATTTATCAAGTACCTGTTGTGTTCCAGGCTTTATTGCTATAAATACAAAGAATGAAACAATTCCTACTTGTGGGGATCTTTCATTCCAGTGTTGCCAGATTGTCAAGGGAATTAAAATATAAACAAAATAAGTCATATTTTATCCTAAAAGCACTAGAGAGTAATTGGTATTTATTGAGTAGTGGTGCAAAATGGTTGGATCTGTGCTTAAGCAAAGAATTTTTGGCAATTGTGTGAATGATGGAGGAGGATGGGGAGATTGGTGAAATAGGGAGACTGTTTTGGAAGTCATTGAAATTGTCTAGGGAGGAGGGGATGAGATAAGTGTTAGAAGAGAAGGGGTCAGATGCAAGAGATGTTGTGGAGTTAGAAATTGCAAAATGTGGCTATTGATTTTATATATACATATATACGTGTAATATGCGAGAATGCAGAGTTGGTGAAAAATACAAACTTTTTGAACTTAGGAGAGTGGAAGAATGGCAAAGTTTTTTTTTATAGAAATAGGGAAATTTGGAACATAGCAGGGTTTCAGAAAAAAAAAGATCTATTTTGAGTGTATTGAATTTGAGATGTTTCTAGGGCTTTCAAATTTGAAATGTCTAGTATGTAATTCATTTTTAAGGATTGAAACTCTTGAGAGAGATTGGAATTTAATATACAGGTCCATAAATCATTTTCATAGAGATAAGAATTAAGCCACAGGGTAAATGTAGTCACTGAGACAGAGTGAGGGCTCAGGACTAAGCTTTGGGGAACACCCATAGTTATAGGGTATAATAGGAATGAAAAGACAGGAAAGAGACTGAGAAGGAGTGGTCAGTCAGGTAGAAGGAAACACCAAGAAAGAGCATTTGTCAAAAAAAATTCAGAGAGGAGAGTAATCAGCAAGAGAGGATGATCAAACGTAACAAGGGCTCCAGATATATTGAAAATGATGAGTACTGAGAAAAGATCATGAAACCTAGCATTTGAGAGATCATCAGTAATTTTCAGGAGAAGAGTTCCATTCAAGTTGGGTAGTAAGATTGGAAATCAGACTTCAAAGGGATAAATGAATGAGAGGAAGAGGAAGAGGTAAGGAAGTAGAGATGCTAAGTATAATCAGCTTTCTCTGAATATTCTCTGAAAGCAGGAGCAGAGAGATAGGATAATGGCTTGGGAAGGTGGTAGGGTCTAGTGAAGATTTGTTAAACATGGTGGAGACTTTGGCATGGTTGAAAATAGTAAGGAAGGAAAAAGTAGATGGGGAGAACTTGAACATTAGAGAAGATTGGGCATGATCTGGAAGACCCAAGAACATCATATCAAGAGTACATTTAGAATGGTTGGCTTTGGCAAGGAGGCCCACCTTATTATCAAAGGTGGGGGAAAGGAGGAGAGAGTGGGGAATGATGGCAAAGTATTTTGAGATAAAGAACAAGGGAGAAGAAGAAGCCTCATGGTGGACTGTGTTTTTTTTTCTTTCACAGTCTTACACATAGTGAACATTTAATAAATGGGAGTTGAATTACATTAAAGTTCACAAATATAATTGGAGAGCACACAAACTATTTATACTTTTCTAATAATCCATTTCTGGACTTTTCTCATGGATCCAGAGACTTAGAAAATTCCCGTGTCGTGGAGAGGCATTCTACTGTGTAAACTATCACCCTCAAATTTTTCTAGCATGAATGCAATTTGAATGTGTTAATTCCCCAGTGGAGAGGATAGAGAAATTCACTTGCTTAAAATAGCTGGCAGAGGAACATATTCAGATAGAGTGAAGAACTGCAAAAATTGAGGATTGAGGGAAGTAAAGGGCTCGGTCAATAATATTGTAATTTATTGATATTATTACTTGCCATCAATGAGCTCTTTCTCAGCATGAAAAAAAATGCAAAATTACTCATGGCCTCAGCCAAGCTTCCTAATATTTTAGTGGATAAATACAATCCTAGCCACTTGCTGTGAGTGTTAACTGGGGAAATTTGCCATTAGACATTTTTGAGTTTGTAGAAGTAATTCTGTGAAGATTTCATGGGGGAAAAAGGGGAGATTTGGGAAAGAAAGGAAGCAAATATGTTAAGTAAATAATAGGTTGTATCAGCAAGGAATAATTGCTGGGAGCAGGACTGAGAGGAGGAGATAATTTTGGCCATTTCCAGAACAGCTGCAATCAGCACAATTTGTCAGTCTCCTTAGGAGCAGCCATGGTCAAAGGCCTATTAAGAAATGATTGGGCTAATTCATATGTTCTCCTGCAGGTGCATACTAATGGGAGAACTAAAGCGTTCTCAGATATCCAACTAGAGGCGTATTTATGTCATCAGAGTTGACTTATTTGTGCTTCTCATTCATGATTAAGATGAATAATATGACTTTTAATGCTTTCTAAGTGCTCATACCATCCTATCCTTGTCCTAACTAACGTGGAGGGCAAGGTAGAGGAACTGAATTTGAATCCTAACCCTTTCCTTTGCTTCCCAAATGACATTTTTGTGCTTCAGTCAACTTATTTGTAAAAGGAGATTGTCAAGACTAGAAGACTTCTAAGATCCTTTCCAACTCTCAACATATCATCTTATTTTGCAGTGGGGACTCAAAATAAATTTTGGAATTGTTTAATAGGCAGTTTTCACCATAATACTCTTATGGAATAAGTCTGAAGTCTTTTTATAATGAATTTCAGGACTACACATATAGAGACATAGAGGTATAGAGAATAGAGGCAACTCTATTCATTGAAATTATTCAAAATGTTAAAATAATTTTAGAATTTTAGAATCATTTGCTTCCCATGTCGAAAAAAGAGTATATCATGTAGCATTTAGAGGGCTGGCCTAGGATTCATAAAGACATAGGTTCAAACCATGCCTTCAACATAGACTAGCTATTTGAACATGGGCAAATTATTTAAAATATTATAAAGGATTTGCTATTTGGCATTGATGGCAGAAATTTCCATAATGGGAGTCTACCACATTGATGAAATCACAAGTCCAGGTGGTAGAAAATAATCAAGGTAAGAAAATAAATCAATGAGCATATATTTAGTACTTATTATATATCATGAATTGTAAAAAGTCACTAGGAATTTAAAAAATAGAGTGAGAGTCTTTATATTCAAGGAACAGACCCATACATACCAAGCACTGCCTCCCCACTCTCCTTTTGACAGTTTATTACTTAGTTGAGTTTAATCATTCCTTTTTTCTTTAGGTCCTTATATCTAGCCTTAGTCTTTGTTTTTGCTTTTCAGTCCCACACAACCAGCTGTCTTTTGGACATTTCAAGTTGACTGTCCCATAGGCATCTCAAAATCAAAATACATGCACATACATATTTCCATAGAAAACAGATACTAGGTGATGGGGAGTACTATCAGCTGGGGTATCGAGAAAGGCTTCATATTGAATATGCTTCTTCATCATGGCTTTCAGATAATCCAATAATTCTCAGATTGTCTCTCCTACATCTATTTTCTAGGTCTGTTGTTTTTTCAATAATATATTTCCTGTTTTCCTCTGTTTTTTCATTACTTTGATTTTGCTTTATTGTTTCTTGATTTCTCATTAAATCATTTGTTTGTAGATGGTCAATTCTGATTTTGAGGCCTGGTTTTCTTCTGTCAGTTTTTGGTTCTCTTTTTTCAATTGGTCCATTTCTTCTTGCATTACTTTCATTTCTCTTCCCCACTTTTCCTTTACCTCTAATAATTGGGTTTTGAAATCTTTTTTGAGCTCTTCCAGAATCTGTCCAATCTATATTTTTCTTTTGGACTTTGGATGTATTTCCTTTGCTTTTGCTCTCCCTTTCTGTGTCTATACACCTTGCCCTTTGTCTCAATAAAAGTCCTTAGAGTTAGGTGCTTTTTTGTTGTTTGCTCATTTTTCTTTTCTAATTATAGGTAGACTCTGTTTTCTGGGAAGTTGGGGTACCCTCTTATACTTCAGCCCTTCCTTGATGTTATTTTCAGCTTATTTTCTGGGTTGTCACTACTTTACCAAATGGTTGGAGGCCTAAGAGCTCTAAGAATCCCCTCCCCCTGCTGATTCAATTGACCCTTGAGATGTTGATTGCTTAAGGACTTTCCTCAGACTTGGGTATAATCTTTTGATCTCAGTCTGAACTTGATTGGTCAGATGCTGATCAGATTCTAGCCCCAGGATTAGGCCCACTTTTTTTGGTCTCAAGGTGTTCTTGATTCAATCAGGCATACCCTTGATTGCCCTGTCCTGGAGCTTCACCTTAGTTTTGGGCAAAAAGATTTCAGGGAGGCTCCCCCTGTGAACTGTATCCTCATCCTAAACCCAGACTGGCATTCTTGCCTTCCCTCTGGGGATAGATCAGCCCCCTTCAACCCAGATTTCCTTAGGCTGGGACTCTGGACTTCTCCACAAGTTTGCAATTTCAAGGGGTGTTAATTGGCTTGGACCTCTTTTTTGCTGGGCAGGATCTCAGGGTCTGATTTATCTTAGGCTTAAGTTCTGAAGCTATGAGAGCAGATGTGTGTGTGTGTGTGTGTGTGTGTGTGTGTGTGTGTGTGTGTGTGTGTGTGTGTGTGTGTGTGTGTGTGTGGTTTGCTCTCCACTCACTGCTATGCCCCCTGCTAGCTCCTCTCTTACCTCAGTTCTCTGCCTACCTTTTGAGTTTTGTTTTTTTTTGAAGGTTGTTTCCCTCTATCTCTTTGTTGGTTCTTTCACTCCTGTATTCATTTTGTGGTGATATTTTACTCTTGTTCAGAGAGGATTCTCATGGTGAAATGTGGAGCTGCTGCCCTAGTTACTACTTTATCTTGGCTCTACCCCCAGAAGTGTCCACATTAAATATGCTTGACTTATTTTGGACAAAACTAGACATTCTAAGAGACAGAGGTGAGAGGAGATTACAGTTCATATATGAAGTACACCCAGTGCAAAGACACCTCCGAAGAAAGGAAATGGATGCATGAGGAAAAATTTTTAAAAAGGCCAGAGTAATTTGCTGCTCGAGTTCAGAAAGGAGAGTAAGATTGGAAAAGGCTGCAAAGGTTGCTTAGGGTCAGTTGTAAAAGGTTTTAAATAACAGAGGAGTTTATATTTGCCTTAAGAAATAAAAAGAAGTAATTGGAATATATTGAGTTACATGGTCAAACCTTTGGTTTATTACTTTAACAACTATGTGGAAGGCAGATTGAAGGGAGCAGAGACTTAAAACAAGAAGATCAATTAGAAAACTTTCCATTAAACCAGGCAAGCATGCTAAAGGCCTGAAATTGGGTGGGGACTGTGTAAAGATAAAGCAAGTGATACTAAGGAGGTAGAAAAATAAGATCTAGCTACTAATTATATATATGGGATAAATGAAAATGAAGAGTTGAGAGGATGACACAAAAGTTTCAAGTCTGTGTGAATGGAATAATGAGGAAGGGAGGACCTTGACAGTGTAGGGAAGTTTCAAAGAAGAATCAACTTTGGGGTAAATGGATTTTGGGGGGACATATTGGGTTTGAATTGCCCATGTGAGAGTCAGCTTGAAATGACCAAAAGGTCATTTGGGACTAAAGCTCAAAAGAAAGATTAGGCCTAGATATAAGGATCTAAAAAAAAGGAATAATTAAACTCAATTAAGTAATAAAGTATATGAAGAAAAGAGATGGCACCATTCAGAACCTTGAGATATGCAAACTGTTATGGAAGATTATTTGACAAAAGTTGAAAATGAATGGTTGAACAGATGATATCCTCCACTTGAATTCTGTGATTCCATGTAGTGGTTCTATCTTTTTATTTGAAAGCAGTGACAGAACCACCACTCATTGGCTTCAGCATTGGTAGTCCAGTGTGTGGCACATAGTAGATGCTAGATTAATTTTTGTAAATTGATAGATATCAGCTTAACCAGTTTTAACCCATGACTATAGGTATTCCAGATAGAATTATGGTATCATAGACTTAGAACTAGAAGGAGCTTTAGAGTGCATTCAGTTCAAAGTTCTATTTTTCAGATGAGGAACCTGGGACTAGAGATACTAAATGATTTGCCCTGTGTCACATTAGGTGATAAGTAACAGAGCCAAATTCAAATCCTTGTCCTCTATCTCCAAAGTTGGCATCCTTTTCACTGCACCATGCTCAGTTCTCAGTTGCAATACAGTATTTCTTGACTTCTTTCATTGTTGAGCCTTTCCACAGGTTGCCTCCACACTGTAATGCTCCCCATCTTTATCTCTCTAGCTCCCTTCAAGGCTCAGCTGAAATGCTACCTTCTATTAGAAGTTTTTACTGATTCCTCGAGGTGTTAGCTCTTCTCCATTCCCTAACAGTTTTATATTTAGTCTATATATATTTAGTGTTTGCTTTAATGTGCATATGTTGTTTCTCACTAGTAGGAAGTATGGCATTTGAAGACCTTTTTGTTTTTTTTTTTTCTTTCTGCTCTGAGCACCTAGCATAGTTACTGGCACCCAGTGGGCAATTAATTAATTCTTGTGGAGGATGATTATTGCCTTAAGCACTCCCAAAATACATATAGCCACATAAGAAACGTTGGTGGGGCGTACTGTTAAGTAGACCTCTCCTGTTAGCTTTTTCTATCCCCTGATAGTAAGCTTCAATGCAAACTCGCTTGGCTACAAACACACACACATCTGCCAACCATTGCCAACTTTTACAAGAAGCAGGGTATTATAAGACCAAAAAGGAGACAGTTAACAGTCTTTCAGTGCTCATTACCCCAGTGAGTCACTTCCATGGATCTATTTCTGTATGAAGGACCCTGATACATTATCCTCAGCCCCCTATTTGGAATATACGTCCTTCCTTTTTCTTTTTATCTGATTCTTTGGACTTTGGCATTGACCTATTTGTGAGGTCTTTTATTTCTTTTGAAACCCTTACCTTCTCTTTAAGAATCAAAAATAAATATTTATTCCAAGGCAGAAGAGTAGTGAGGACTAGGCAATAGGAATCAAGTGCCTTCCCCACAGCCACACAACTAAGAAGTGTCTGAGGCCAGATTTGAAAGCAGGACCTCTCATCTCCAGGCCAGGCTCTCTATCCAGAGTCACCTAGCTGCCCCCAACAACTACGTCTTTTTCAAAAATGTTTTTACATGAATCTTCTGCTTCTTACATCATCATAACTATACAGAGTATCCCCTTCCCAATGGACAGATCTTAATTAGTGCAAATAAGATATCCCATGAAGTGGTCACATTTATTCAAATTCATACTATTTGAAATTATGATTATGTTAAATATGCTCATTGGTTCCAGTCCAATGAAAATATGTCATGTGGATTTAAACAATGTTACCACTTCACAGGAATTCATTATTCATAGTAATTTGGACTCTAGATATAGTGGAAGTCTGTGACTTGCTTTTTCCTCTGTTACAGAGTACATAGGCACTTCTTTGAAGTGTGACTATTCTCTTGCCTATGACCTTTTGCTTATATGAGAATCTTAGAATCTTTATCTCCTTAAACCTATCTTTATGCCTGGTTCTGGACTCCATTGCTGTGGACTAACCTAGAACCACCCCAAGACCCAGAACCAAATGTAGGAGAAAGTACAATATAGAGGAAACAGTTTCTTCTAGCTCCTGACAGAAAAGATCAATTTTCTTTCTGATTGACATGAGAAAAGTATTTGAAGCTCTCAGAAATCCTCATTAATTTCCCTCTAGATTTATAAGCACATGTCCAGATAACAGAGCTGATCAAAAATGAACAGAAAAGGTTTCCTTTATCTTTTACATCAGAATGCTTGTCATTCCCCAAAATGATAATATTAAAGATACCTTTTCTGAGCTTAGCTTTCAATAAGTAGATACCCATTACCAAGGTGTCACATCATCATCAAATTATTATCCATTGGGCTGCATAGTCTTCTGTGTTTGGTATTACACAGGGTAGATCAAAGCGATGCTAAGCCTTTCAGAGAATATGCCCAAGAGCACACTGATGAGCTGTCTGGCCAAAGGGAACTTGTGACTATGGGGAACTTTTGACATATGCTTTCATATTTCACTGTGTTCTCTGGATATGCAGATGAAAACTTGAATAATCCAGAAGAGCTTTAGATGCAGAGTCACTGAGATATGGTCCAATCTTTGTATCAACCTTGAAAGTAGATATAGAAAGTAGATATTGATAGATTTATCATGGGGGTCTTGAGAGTTTCTGAACTTAGAGTAGTAAACCTGAAGCCAGGAAGATCTGAAATCAGACACTTACTAGGAGAATTTTAAGTTTCAAGGGATCACATTCAAGCCATGGTCAAAAAAAAAAAGAGAGAGAACCCACTACAACTTTGAAAAGTTAGGTGACACAATGGATAAAGTGCTGGATGAGGATTCAGAAAGAACTAACTTCAAATCTGACCTCAGACCCTTGTTAGTTGAGTGACCCTGGGCAAGTTACTTAATTTCTTTTTTGTTGTTTCCTCATATGTAAAATGATGATACAAAGAGCACCTACTTCCCAGGATTGTGCAGATAAAAAGAAATATTCATATAGTGCTTTGCAAACTTTAAAGCTCTATATAAATGCCGGCTATTATGATTATTATAGATGTTTTCATTTATTGCTAGCAAACATTAATCACAGTAAACATAACGGTAGGTGTGCAGCCCAGGATCCTGAGATGATTTTTCAGGGTAGCTTTCACATCTGTTGTAGGAAAACTATATGATGCTACTTGCTTAGTTCCTGAAGATCTAGAGTTTCAAGGTCAGGTTTTTTTGTACTCCGATAATAAGAGCATCATGTCACCATCATGGTGACTGTTGAGAATATAACTGCCTCCTATGAAAATACTAAAATGTTAATGTAATGATTAAAAGATGAAAGTGTTTTGCTTCAAATATGGTTGGGTGGATGGAGAGATGGATGGATGGAGAGGCACCTTTCATGAGAAGTAATCTTCAAAGTGATCCAGGATTCCAGGAATCAGCAAGTTGTTAGGAAGAATGCCTTATTAGACACAAGACCATTTTTCTTGTTGGACTTCAGGATATTGACAGAATCCCATCCAGGATCTTAATATTATTTTTAAATGACTCAGTGAAAGGAGCACATGATCAAAAATGGCTACATATTTCATCCTAAAATTGGACTTCTTTAAAGCAAAAGCTTAAAGTTTGGACTGAGCATGTTCAGTTAAATGACTCCACTACTCCAACAGGCTAGAAAGAAATCCATCTTTCTCCTTGTTTCTTACAAAGCTTTCTTTCACTTTATTATGATAAATTAAATTATGAAGAAATACTTAGGGTGGGGAATATATGAATACAGAATATTAATAAATGCTTTGTGTTAAAGTAATCACTCATCACTAGACGTTGTCTTGTAATGATATTTTCCCACTTTAGAATAGACAGATAGGAACCTCTCCTGTATTCATCTTTTGTAACAAACATGCTAATCAACTGATGGCAAAGTAAAGAACTGCTTATATTTTTCTCCCTGAACTCCTAAAATCCATTTCTTGCTACTGATATGATTTATCTAACTCTGCCACCTCGATAAAGAAAAAGTAATAGAGATAATGGAAAATGTATTTTTACCTGTATTTGTTACTTTTCATGGGAAATCTAAGAAGTGATTCTTTTTCTAAATCTGAAAAGAAAGACATTTTAGTATAAGAAACCAGCAAAGCAAATTTTGTTGGAGGTTCTTAGTAACAAAGGTAAGTAATTAATTCAAATGATCACCAGCTTTTTGCTTATTTGGCAAAATCTAAATTTGTGCAAGATAATTTAACATATAAGATACATTCTGGTAATTATTTCCAATTGGAACTATTCTCTGTTTTGGATATAAGAAAACATCATATTAAGCAAAAGGATGACTCATAATGGCCATAAAAAAAGACTAATGTTTTAACATTTCTTAGAAATTCAAATAAAGGCCAACTATAAAGCTCAGAAGCAGTGCTATTTAATCCAATTCAGTCAATGCTTGTCTATTTGGTACTTATCCATGTTCAAGTCACTGTACTAAGTGATAGGGCTATAGTGACAGTCTCTGGCTTTGAAGATGTTACTCTAGGTTGGGGATGAGAGGGAGAAGCAGGCAATAATGCAGAAGTTTTCATAGGATTGGGAATATTTTAGTTCAGCCCTGAAGGAAGCCAAGAATTCTGAGAAACAGGGAAGGATAAAATGTAGTGCACGATGGGGAACAAACTGAAATAAGATTGTGAAAGGAAGATCAGAGCTAAGTTGTGGAAAGACTTAAATGCTAAGCTAAGGAGTTAGCTTCTATTTAATGCTATAGGAAGTGGGGATAAGGTTTGGAGTAAAGGGACCAACATCAACAGATGTGTTTGTGCCCTTCTGAATAATGTGATATTTGAAATATATTTTGGATTTCTTCCTAAATTTAAGAAGGCTATTTTAGGCAGAGTTTTTGCATTGATCAGCAATTTCATCTAATTAGAGTTAGTATTATTAAACAGAAGCTCAGTACCATCTGTCCTGACTATTATATGATAATATTTTAAAAATTAAGGAAGGCAGGGCAGCTAAGTGGCTCAATGGATAAAGACAGGCTTGCAGACAGGAATTCCTGGGTTCAAAATCTGGTCTCAGATACTTCCTAGCTATGTGACCTTGGGCAAGTCACTTAACTCCAATTGCTTTGCTCTTAACTCCTCCTCTGGCTTGGAACCAATACTTGATATTGATTCTAAGGCAGAAGGTAAAGATTTAAAAGAAGAAAATTAAGGAAGGAAGAAAGCAGACTTAGAGAGAGAGTAAAAGAAGGGGAAAAGGAAGAGAAGAAAAAAAGAAAGGAACGTGTTCGGCAAATTTTTTTTTAAAGATTTTTCTTTATTTTAAACCCTTAACTTCTGTATATTGACTTATAGGTGAAAGAGTGGTAAGGGTAGGCAATGGGGGTCAAGTGACTTGCCCAGGGTCACACAGCTGGGAAGTGTCTGAGACCAGATTTGAACCTAGGACCTCCCATCTCTAGGCATGGCTCTCAATCCACTGAGCTACCCAGCTGCCCCCGGAAAATATTTTTTTTCAGCTACCTAGAGCTGAAAAATATAAAGCAAGGGCAATAGTCCTAGAAGAAAGTAATGATAGGCTATGAAGATATTTGGGGTTGGGGCTGGCCTAAGCATGCTTTCTGTTAATGCAGAACATCTTGGGGATGCTATTAAAAATGCTGAAATAGGACTCCAGTGGGAAATTAGTTGGTTTATATGCTCAGCATTCACATTTATTGGGAGTTAAGTGTATAGATCACAGCTTTTATCCAAACGATAGTAAGGGAAAAATTACTTGTTATTTCATCACTGATTTTGGAAACAGGAAGACGGCAGAGCTGCAGTTAGCATTCAAGAGTATCGGGACTCAAACCATCTCATTCTCTTTAAGTCATTAGTTTTGCTTTTTTGCAGACTTTTTCATCTTTACTAAGTGCTTCTATTACATTGACCTAATTTTCCTGCATTATGCCTTCTATGAAATATTGAGCCTGAAAGACTGAGCTGTTTGTTCAAAGATAAGAAGAGGTGAAAAGCCTATCAGAAAGTTCTCTTCCTTGGCTTTACCCAGACCAAAAAGTGATTTCTGTGTGGTGATGGGAGAATGGAAAGACACATACACAATTAAAATGTTATTAAGACATTTAGTGATATAGATAGAAATGTGCCTGTACAGAGTCCAACTCTATTACTTTACCAACATATAAAATGATCCTGGATCCCCAAAGGTTGTGCCATCGAAACAGCAGTCCTTGTGGACTTTTAGTCTTGCTCCAGAGTATGATTCTGGCCATTCATTCAGCAAATGTGGTATAGGATAAGAAGTGATAGATTTGGAATCAGAGGACATTCAAACCTCAGCCATACCACTTACTATGTGATCTCTATCAAGACCCTTAACCCCTTTTGGTCTACCTTCTCATCTGTAAAATGAAGCGTCTCTGAGATCTCTTCTATCTTGAAAGCAATTATTTAATTATTGAACATCTACTTTGTAAAGGGAATTATCTTGGGCACACTAGGAGCTAAAACTTTGAATAAGGTATAGATTTTTACCATCATGGAGCTTCATTCAATGGGAAAAGAAAATATACACAAATAACAATGATAGAATCAGCATCCAATGAATCGTGACATAAAATAGTAGAAAATCACATTCCTTCTTTGTGGCACTGGAAAAGTCACAACCTTCTGGTATCCCAGGCCATTCTCTAATACTCAATGTTATAGAATAGCCACTGACCTTCATCAATAGTGGGGATTTTCATAACAGAAGTTTCCCACATGGATGGATTCATAGATTCAGACCAAACTTCATATCTGTCTATATTTCTGTGTGTCCCCTTTCATTTACCTATATAGATAAATATATGCATGGATAGATTCCTAGGTAAGTAGACTTGATGTTTGGTCTGGAGCTGTGGATCCATTCACATAGAGAGCTTTTGGTGTGAAAATCCTCTTTTTTGATGAACCATTGACTACTACCCTATTTATCTAGAAGGAGAGAAAGAGAAAGGAAGGAGAAGAAAGGAGGCAGGGAGGGAGAGGAGGGAGGTACAGTGGGTAGTTAAAGTGATTAGTAGATGGATAGAGAGAGATTAATTGATGGGTAGATGAGTTGACAAATAGATGGTAAGTAGGTGGGTAGGTAGATTGATAGATGAAAGAATAGAGTTTTATCTCCATTTGGAGTTTCCAGGGAAGGTCAAATGGACAAGGTGACATTTGAGCATTTACAAAGACACTTTGAAAAAAGGTCTGGGAAAAGGAAGAAATCCATGTATACCCCATAATATAGTGTATGTAACAAGATCTGTGATTCTAGCATTACTTAGTCCCTGGGCCGGGGTGATGCTTCATGATAGTATCCAAGGAGATCCCTATAAAGAGTTCATTGTATTACCATATATTACAACTGCAAGGGAATTGGCACTAGAAAGATAAAACTGTATTTGCCTATGTTAATTTAAGCGTAATTAGAAACTCTTTGCCCCATTCAAACAATGTTATTGTTTTTAAATGATGGAGTTTTCTCAGATTAAAAACTTCAGGGTAAGAGTTAAATGCCAATCATGCCAGAAATTAGGATTATTTTCACATACACAAGGGCCATTTTGAAATATTCCTCTTCTATAACAGGATATCTCATTTCTATAAACATCCCCACTCCCTTCCCAGAAACACTGGGTAAAAGAAAAAAAAAATTATCTCTGAAACTAACTGAAGGAAAATCTTAGCTAGGAATCTTAGAATCTTAGAAGGAAATCTTAGAAGGAAAATCTCGAAATCCACTAAAAATGTTGAAAATGCCAATAAACCATATTATATCCTTCCCAACCCAAGGATTATATTGTTTGGTGGTCGTTATTGTTATCCCTTCTTTGAATATTATTATTTTTTCATTCCCTTGTTCTTCTGACATATATTTCTCTTTATTCTGAGATCTCTCTTGAATTATTATCCAATGCTTATTTATGTTCTGAGAAAGATTTATAAATAAAATGATTATAGGCATTTCCCAAGATAGAATTGATATGTGTGGCTTTTTTGAAGCTAGCAACATTTTAAACTATATTAGTTCGTGGTTATGCTATGCTTTAGATAGAAAACCAGTTTATAAAGCTTTTGTTTCTGAAATACTGGCATCCTTGTAAACACAGTTAACCATGGAAAATTATCAAGTAATACTTATCCAATTATCCAAACAAAATTAAGCATACTTAACCAACTGTTTCTTCTGCAAATGGATTGTGTAAGATACCCAGCATGAGGGAGAAGAAATGATTAATTGGGTTTACACTTAGTAATTAACAGAGCTTAACATCAGTGATCATATCTGTACTGTTCTCTCCAGAGAGAATCAACATTGTCTTTGTCTAAATTAGTCTCCCCAGCTCTTTCCACTAAATCCCTCAGATGGGTTCTGTACCACTGGAACATCCTCTCCCCCCACCCATCCCCATTTAGAAAAATGGCATACTAGAGATGTCTTTTAGCTTGGCAAAGTCCAGAGAATAGATAAAGACTTCCTCCATTCTTTTTAAAAAGGAAAAAAAAATAGCATCTATTCTTGTCTCTTTTGCAAGATGTTATGGGCCAGGCTGGTGTGCCAGGATTTTGAGATCTACCTTGCAAAATCTTATCCTTCTTCATAAAGAGAAAATGTGAATATAACAATACCTCACTTCAGTAATGTGTGGAGGCGACTTGATGGTTTAGTGTATAGAGCACTAATGGTGCCTAAAATCAGCGAGCCCTGGCTTCAAATGTAGCCTCAGACACTTGGCCATCACCTAATCTGTTGGCCTCATTTTTCCTCGTTTGTAAAATGGAGATAATAATAGCACTTAGCTTCTACGTTTGTTTTGAGGATCAAATGAGATAATATGTAAAACGCTTAGCGCAGTACCTGACACATACTGGGTACAGTAAAATGCTAGCTATTATTATTATTATAAGTACTTGAAAACTTTATGTAAAAGAAACGTGTCAGTCATATATCATTTTACCTTTAGCTGACACTATTCATTGAGACCTGCTTGCTAGCAAAAAGAGTTTAACCTGGAAAACAAAAGTACTGTTTTTTTTTTAATCTCACTGAATAGAATAAGACATTTAAGTTCTTTCTTTAATGGAAAATGATACCCTTTTATTAGACATTAATTATATGTTTAAATGGGAAATACTGTATAAACATCAGAAATTTCAGGTATAATACTTGTGTTTCTCTGGGATTTAGAGCTGTACAAGTGGAGAAGCAGCTCATTGCTTGGGAAACATTAAATTAGGTCCTGTAGATTAAGGGGAACAGAGGTTAAATGACTTGCCCACTGTCACATCCCTAGCAAATCTCTGAGGCTGGATTTGAATTCCTGACTCCAGGATAAGTGCTCTAGCCACTGAGCAACCTTGTTACCTTCTATAATTTATACTTCATTTTTATTCCAACAAAGTATTTTCTTTTCAACTACTTCAGAAATGAAAGTAGAACATAAAGAGGCATGTTAGGAGGGAAGCAGCCAGGATGGTGAGAGAACTTGGAATCATTTCATCTGTCAGTCAATAAATCTTTATTAAGTGCCTACTATAAGGTAGATACTCTGTTAAACTCTGAGCATCCACAAAGAGGCAAAAGATAGTTTCTGACCTTGAACTCACAATCTGGTGGAGGATTATTTACATGTTTCACGCAAAAAAAAAAAAAAAGAAAAAAAAAGAAGCCTTGGAAGACGAAGGATGATTTCTATCTGCTAATATATGAAACTTTATCATATGGAAGGATTATTTTATAGTGAAGAATTAGGACCAGGGGGATGCTGGAGCTGGCTGAATTGGCTGAGAAATGATGGTTAAATATTGAAGATTTACACCTGAGAAATCAGCAAAAGCTATAAGTCAGAGTTTGAGCTAGAATTTTTTTTGATTGTCTAGACATAAGGATGGAGAAAGTTTTAATAATGATTAAACTTAAAAGTGTAAAGTGATACCTTTCTTTTTTCTTCGTTTTTCTCTGTTTCCTTCTCTGTCTGTCTCTTGTCTCTATCTCTGTCTCTCTCTTTTCTGTCTCCATCTCTGTCTCTCTCTGTATCTGTCTGTCTGTCTCATTCTCTGTCTTTTTCTCTGTCTCTCTGTCTCTGTCTGTCTCTCTGTCTCTCCGTCTCTCTCTGTTTTTTTCTGTCTCCATTTCTCTCTCTCTCTCTGTTTGTCTGTCTGTCTCTCTGTTTTTAGACATTTACCAGCATATTCTTGATTTGGTCGATGTGCATGCAAGGTTCAAGGAGCTAGATTTTATCTCAGTAGAAGTCACTTCTTTATGAGAGATGTTCAAAAATAGAAGGAGGTGATTCACTAAATGGCGAGTTTCCTTTCATTCAAACAAAGGCTGGTTGAACATTGGTTAGGGCTGGTGCAAAGGGAATTCACTGGGCTCAATGATATCTAAGATATTTTACAAAATTTACATTTTTATTCCCAGCTGTGTGACCCTGGGCAAGTCACTTGACCCCCATTGCCCACCCTTACCACTCTTCCACCTATAAGCCAATACGCAGAAGCTAAGGGTTTAAATTTTTTTTACATTTTTATAAATTAAGGTTAGTTTCTTAAATTCTAAAAATAGTTTAAATCAACAAAACATCCAAAGAAATAGATATTTAAAAATTAGATCATATATACATCCATACAATTGTACGTGAAAATGACATATACCATTTGCAAAACTTCTATATGAATTTAAAGATCATAAAAAACCTGTTTGCTTAAAAGTTCTTTTCTGTTTCTTTTTTCCCCTTCATATTTTGTTAGTTACTAATTTTTACCTCATGATATTATTATATATGCCATTCTGATTATTCTCTTTTGCATCTACTTTGCTTAAGGAAGTTTTCCTCTATTTCTTTCTATCCTTCATATTTGCTAGTTTCTGAGAGAGTACAATTTTTAAAAGTTTTTGCTAATATAAACATAGGAACAGTGGCCATTTTAGGGCAGATAGAAATTCCTCCCTTTTAATAATATCCTCAGGGGAAAGTCTTCATCAGTGAGATCATTAAATCAAAAGATTTTTTGTATGTTCAGTTTAGTAACTTGTAGATTGTCATTTTACTTTCTAAAAATATTGTGCCTATTTAGAGTGACAACAATCATACAATAGTGACATGCTTGATGTTCAGTGCTAGGCCTGCCAGCATTGAACTTTTTTGTTTTGAATGATTATTGCCAATTTAATTGGTATTATTTGCCTTAGAGTTGTTTGAAATTGCATTTCCTGATTATTAGAAAGTTGGAGCAATTCTTAATTATGGACAACACGTACCTTTTTTATCTTCTTTGGCTATTTATCTATTGGATAATAAGCATAACTTTAAAAATTTATGGCAAGTCCTTTTAGATTTTTAATGTCATATTTTTATCTGAATTATTTATTGTGCTGTTTTTTCCAAGTCTTTTTCTTTCGTTTTTAAATTTGCGAATGAACCCTGTATCTGAAATGCACTGTTTCCTAATGTCCACCTCTCAGAATTGTTTCCCTTTCTTGAGGATTCTGACAAGGTATTAATCACTTCTTATGCAAAAGTTTTCCTGCTCCCTCTCAGTTACTAATGACCTCTATTTCCTTCAATTATTTACTATTTATCTCCCTTTGCCTGAGACTGAGTACATATTAGGCACTTATATCTATCTTATATCTATCTTTAAAACCAAATATCAAAAACCTGTTTATGTTAAATAACTTGGAAAACATACAAATATACAAAGATAGTTTTCTCTTTACAAACAAAAGAAATATTTGTATTTTTCCAAGGGTTCATCTTATATTTAAATCAAATTTTTTATTGAATCCTTACTATATGAAAGACAATCTGCTCATTTTAGATGTTTGTATTGATGGTCAGTGTTACATTTTCAGTAAAACATTTTAATAATAATAATAATAATAATAAGACTGAAAAGCTAACCTGTGAGCTTTTGGGAAGAAGGGGTGCCAAGAATTGGCAGATCCCAAGTATTAAAGATACTTGATAAGTATATAAGTAAGCCTACAAGGAACTTACAACCTTTTTTAGGGAAAAGAGGCATAAACCTAGAAAAAGTTAAATAACAAGAGAGTTCCAGCCAATAACAAGGAAATCCATGATTAATTGCCCAATGAATGGCATTTAAAGGATATTTGCTCTGTTGATCTCCATGTTTAATAGCCTTTGTAATTATTCTCGTAAACCCAGCTTGACTCCTCCATTTGCGTTCTGGGGTGAGCTAAAGCACAGGCTATCCTACACAGTGAGGTCTCAGGAACATTAAACGAATTGGCTATATAGCTTTGTATTTCCATTATAGCTGGACTTCCAAATAAATGTTTCTATTAAGCAGAAGACTATGAATACTAAAATTCCATCGCTCCTACATCCTGTTCCAGCTAGCTGTTTCTTTATCCTTCTTAACCTTTCTTGGAATAAACTTGGTCTCATTTTCTCAAAACTCATTTTCTCAGGTTTAAGTGACCGTTTTGAAAAGGCAGTCAAATCTGAATTGTATTTACCCTAAATGAATGGCATTCTGACATTTGAAGGGTAATAATAATACCTCTCATTTATATATAGCACTTTAGGAGTTTACAAAATACAAATCGAATTTGGCGAGCATTTCAGTTTTCCATCATTTTCTAGGATCTCCAAGCTTTGTAAAGTAAGCTTCGCTCTTTGTAACCTCCCCTTCCCCAAAATTCATTTTTCTCAGGTGAAATGAATGCATTTAAGAAAGATTAAATTAGAACATTATGTTAAAACATGAGCTTCCTGAAGGAAGTATATTATAGTATATCATGTAGTATTATATATTTTTAGTATAGAGCATATTAATAAATGCTTATTGCAACTGCTGAGTTAAAAATACACATACCTACACAATGATTACCTTTCAATTTTAAAATGAGCTATAACTATTTTTAAAGATCCATATAGTAATTCATTTTCTTCTTATGAAAACCAAGGAGAAATATTTCTTCCAATAATGCAATTAACTTTCAATTTTGATTTCTTTTACTTTTTAACTCTATGACAGTATTTTGAATACATCTTTCCAGGCAAAAGCTAAACTTTAATAATATGACCTTACACTATTTTCATGGTTAAATGGAAAAAGAACTGCTATCCTTGTGGCACATTAGTGCTCTCAAATGTTGGAAGTACTTTGAAGACTGGATCTAATGGTACCCTTGTTTCTGGACTATCTTGTGCTTTTCAATTTTGAATTCAGGATTTGCCACCAGAAAATTATTGCCCATAAGTGATAATGAGGGGTTAATTTTTACTGACAATAAGAAGGGATTTAACCATGTGACATCTATTAAAATTAATGGGGGTCATTGCTAGAACATTGTAAATCTTTACCATCTATGTTCTAATTATTAATCACCATTAAAATAGTAGAACATTAGTGTTATTGCTATTCCATGAATTTTATTTGAACATCATTAGCTTTGAAGGAGAGGAACTTCATACACTTAGGGTATTATTATATCTGCTTCTGAGATTTGCATTTTAAGAAGGACACTGACAAACTGTAGTATGCCCATAAGAGAGTGACCAGGTTGGTGGAGGGGCTAGAAAAAGTAACATTAAGAACTACGTTTGTTTATCCATTGAAAGAAAAGATACAAATGTTCTTATCCTGGGGTTTTGAGCTTCCTTTAAAAATATGTCGATGCCTAAATTTGAATTTAATTGATTTTCTTTGCTATTTTTTTGTTAAATTTTTGTTATATTTTCTTTGTTAAATTTATTTTATGTTTAATGTTTCTTTGTTAAATACTTATAGTTGGCTCAGTGGATAATGTGTAACTAGAAATCTTGAACCCTTGGACTCCATCTCCAAAATTCTTTTTCTTGTCCCAAAATTCCTTTTTCTTCTCTCCCCCATGTTGCATCCTCAAGTATTGTACATGAGTTGGCTATAACCCCACCTTTTTTCTTTCTTCTCTCACAACCGTGGCTGGGTTAGCTCCTTCTTTACTCTAGATTTTTATTTTCCTTCACTTCAAGTTATTATTAACAAATGTTATGAAATATAATACTTGGAGATATTGTATATTAATTTTTAAGCTTACAATAGGGAGCCAATCAGGAATCATGAAGACAGGAGTTCAAATATGGCTTCAAACATTAGCTATGTGGTCCTGGGCAAACTACTTAACCTCTGTTTGCCTCAGTTTCCTCATCTGTAAAATGGAGTTGATAATAAGCATCTACCACCTAAGGTTATTATGTCATTGAGAGGTTTTGGGGATATGTCAGAGGAGCTGTAACGATAGAGATCAAGATAGAATGACTGACTGTCATTAGTATGTACAAACAATAGTTTTGTTTCTGAAAAGCTTCCAAGGAAATGAAAGAATATTGTGTCTCTTATTACTTAGAAGGAAATCACATTTTTTCTCCAGGTAATTCTAGAGCAAGAGAGGTGCCTCATTTTGAAGGCAAAATCTCAAATAAATAAAACTGACAAATCTGTCCCGGTATAAGTGTTTCCTTCCAGTTCTGGCAGCAAAGTAGAGATCTATCTAGCGCCATCGCTTTCTTCTTTGGACAACCTGCAGAGTCTCTGGGGAGGTAAAGGACTAATGTCCTAAATAACGTATGTGCCTCCCCGAAGGTGATTTCATTCAGGTCGAGCCATCTATTTAAGGATACCAATCCTTCTTAAGCTCAGTGAATTACTAAATTGATGGAGTTCTCCATCAGTCTTCCCCAGGAGTGAAAATGTTTTTAACTTTATACATTTAATCTGCTGGGATCTCCTTGAGATCCTTTATTGGACTCCTTCTGAATTTGGAATGGAGCTTGGCAACCTTTACAAGAGAAAGGCAATCTAAATTAGATAAGGATTAGATCATTAGACATTTCATGCATCTATAATCAAATGTTAATATTTTGTAGGATTGGAATTATATATATATATATAATGAAAATGGACACTTAGTTCTTTAAAGTTTACAAAATGTTTTACACATATTATCTTATTTGCAACTTATAATAGACCTATGAGGTGGGTAATAGAGGTGGCCATTTATTCACTTTACAGATTAGAAAAATGCGGATTTTAAGTGACTTGTTCAGGGTCAGATAGATAGAATTATAAATTGAGAGATGGAAGGGACCTGAGAAGTCATAGATGCAAAGCCCTCATTTTATAGATTAGGAAACTGAGGCAGAGACTTGCCCAGGGGCATAGAGCTAATAAGTATCTCAGGTTAGATTTGAATCTAAGCTTTTCTGACTCCACATTGAATGGCCTCTTCCATACCTCTCTCATATTGCCTTTCCTGTAGTACCAGAGGTAGAATTCGAATCCAGGTATTCCTGCCTCTAAGTCACTTTGTCCACTGCCTCATTATACCCATCCTTTATGTGAACTCTCATCTGCCACTCATCCTACTTGTTCTATTTCTCTTATTTTTGGAAGATATCCTTCACCTATATAATAAGTAAGTGATATTTCTTACCCATATGATAAAAATGGAAAAAGATTGGATTTAGACTATTCTCAGCTATTATAACCAAGGAAAAGAACTTTCATTTTTTTAAAGCATAGAAAGAAAAATTTGTCATGCTATGTTCATATTGCCCAAAACAGATGACATAGGTTGTTATTAAGGCAATGGGCAAGTAAATCTCTTCATCCCTTGTTTCAACAATGCAGACTGCTGTCCGGCTGGCTTGTGATTCTGATTTAAGTCCATGATTCAAAATGACTTTGGTGGGTTGTGGTGCTTGTGGATTTATGGGACACTTGTATGTGGAGCTCTCATGGCTCTACAGCAACCCTGTCGTTTTTTGTGATAGAATCACTTTGACTGTTTTAGATTTATGATGGAAATAATTCAGAATAGAGTAATAATTTTCCCTTGGCAATTACAGTACCATTTGGTACTTTGTCCCTAAGGGGAAAATGAATGTGCTGGGATCTATCCATGAGTTCAGTACCTCAGCATAGAGAACGAACCAAGGTCAGAATGTTGCAGAAAAATACAACCAATGCTTTCGTTGGCTTCTCGGATCCATCTGCCTAATTAAGCCCTACTATAATTGAAAGATCTCCTACAACTTCACCGGGCATTTTCAGATGGCACGAGGATTTTAGCAAGGTATGTAGTCAAGATGCTTGTTTATTGGTTTTAAAAACTTTAAGTTCTGTTAAGATTGTCTCCCTTTTTAAAAAAAAAGGAAGAAAAAAAGAAAAGAAAAAAGATTGTCTCCCTTTTGGCCCATAAAGCAGAATTAAGGGCAATGAGAAGTTGTAAAAAGGCAAAATTAGGGTTCACATAAGAAATTGATCCATTAACCAAGAACCAACAAGTAAGTGCCTATTTTATTTCAGGCACCATATTATGCACTGGGGATAGAAGACCAAAAGAAAAAAAAATTAAACAACACTTACTCATAATGATCTTATGTTCTTTTTTATAAACTTTAAAAAAAATTATTTAATTAATTAATTCAGAGCATTTTTCCATGGTTATAGGATTCATGTTTTATCTCTTCCCTCCTCCCACACCCTCTCATAGCTGACACACAATTCCACTGGGTTTTACATGTGTCATTGATCAAGACCTATTTCCATATTATTGATATTTGGGCTAGAGTGCTTATTTTGAGTCAATATCCCTAATTATTTCCCCATACTCCCATGTGATCAGGCAGTTGTTTTTCTTCTGAGTTTCTACTCCCACAGTTCTTCCTCTGAATGTGGATAGCATCTTTCTCATAAGTCCCTCATAGTTGTCCTGGATCACTGCTTTGATGCTAGTAGAGAAGTCCATTCCAATCGATTTTACCACAGTGTATCAGTCTTTGTGTACAATGTTCTTCTGGATCTGCTCCTTTCACTCTGCATCAATTCCTGGAGGTCATTCCAGTTCACATGGAATTCCTCCAGTTCATTATTCCTTTGAGCACAGTAGTATTCCATCAGATACCACAATTTATTCAGCCATTCCCCAATTGAAGGGCATACCCTCCTTTTTCCGCTTTTTTTTTGCCACCACAAAGAGCGCAGCTATAAATATTTTTGTACAAATCTTTTTTCCTTATTGATCTTATGTTCTTAAAAGAAACAAAAGAAAACAAAACAAGAGCTATCTGTGTTCTTTGGCAACCTTCCAGCAAGGGTCAGATGACACTGGACATTGGAGGGAGAGGTACTAATCAACGTAATTGACCACCATCATCCCCTCTAATTCTGAGATTCTTTGATCCTTAATTAATCAAGCAACCTCATATGTATTGCATTGCTGTACTTAGAGCTAATTTTCATGCAAAGTTGGAGGTGGACTTTCATGTAGAAAGTCACTCAGTAAAAATGGGCTTTGTATATTTTCTGCCCATAAGTCAGTGTTTCGGAGTTGGTGCTTTGCCTTGTCTATTTCCACTTTCGCTAAGTATTTTTCAAATGATTTGACTGTGGTTCTGCAGAAAGATTCCATATATTTAGAGTTTTTTTTTAAATCTCATGAAATGGAGTTAGAAATAATTTAGCATCAGTTCCAGACTTGTCCAACTCTGCTATTAAAGCAAGCTTGAAGAAAAGTAAATGGTAGTTTTAAGCATGCTCTGGGATAGGATTATTTGGGTTATCACTTGAATCCACATAGGCTGAGTTCCAGTGAGAATTATTTTAATACTTCTCTGACACACTGATGATGATGATGATTATTGACTAATTGATTGATTGATGATCAAAATCTATATAGTGCTTTATGATTGGCAAAATACATTACATATATTATCTCATATGATTGTTAAAACAATCTTGTGAAGGAGGTGGCATCCTGGTTTTACAGATAAGAAAACTGAAGCTAAAGAGTTTAAGTGATTTGCTCAGGGTCACCCAGCTAGTAAATGTGTAGGGACTCCAATTCTAGCATTTCCTAACCATTATGCCACTCAGCTGCCTCACTTCTCCTTCCAGCTTTAAACATGGTAGGTCAGGGAGGCATTTCACCTATGTATTGGCATGTGTAGTGCTCACTAAATAAGATGTTATCCTTTAACAATGTATTCCTCTTGGCTTTTTTTTTAAATCAACCTTCTTTCAGATTTTCAGTGCTCTGATGAAGGGGGCTGGCCAGCTATTCTAGGGATTTTTAGAAGTTGTCTAGTAAAATAGCAATTCCTCATATAGATATTGATACCTCTATTAGCAAATCCTCTGGGAAGGAATCTCCTTTCTAATAAAGGTAGTCACATCTTTTAAAAAATGTTCATAAATCACATGAATCAGAGTTGGCATGGCATTCAACTCACCATCACTAGGCCTGCTAAGCTGCATGAATGCAGACACCTTTGGGCCTCTTATATTTTTGTTCACACACAGCTTAAAGTAAACAGGGTAAACCACAGCAAATATGAATGGGGGCACACTTTGTCTTCAATATTACCAGCTTCTTTTCCTCCAATCATCATCTTTGTTAGCATTGATATAGGACTTTAAGGTTTGAAAAGCATTTTACAAATATTATCTCATTTAATCTCAAAGAAATTCTAAGGGATGGATGAAATTATTATCTCCATTTTACAAATAAGGACACTGAGGCAAACAGAGGTTAAATGACTATCCCTTTCAACTCTCTGGGAGAAAGAACTCTTACCCGTCCTCCTTTAACTTCATCCTTCAAGTTCCTAGTTTCTACTCATTCTCTAACCCCATTTCCTTTATCCTGATTTTAATAATTTATGATTAACTTTAGTGGAAATGAGTTTTGGTCCTACTGTTGTCTCAATAAAGTATTTGCTTATTAAGCATTGTAAGCTTCAAAATTAATATACGATATCTCCAAGTATAATATTTATAAAGTTTATTAATACTAACTTGAAGCAAAGGAAGATAAAAACTAGAGAGCTCACCCAGCTCACATGTGGGATAAGAGAGAGCAAAAAGGCGTGGTTATAGAACTTATAAACAATTACATGAAGACACAAACATGGGGGCACCGGGAAAGGGATACTGGGAGATGAAATCCAAAGGTTCAAGAATTTCTAACTAAAAGAGCATTTTACAGCTAGTTTTGGCATGAAAGACTATGCTTAGTTAAAGGAATTCTGGGCAACTATGTGGTATAGTAGATAGAGTACTAGATCTGGAGTTAAGATTCATCTTTGTGGTCTCAAACTCTTGTGACTCTGGAAAAGTCACTTAAGTATATTTGCCTCATTTTCCTCATTTTAAAAATCATTCAGAGAAGGAAATGGCAAACTATTCCAGTATTTTGGACAGGGAAGTCCACAATAAAGTCTCCAAGTGTTGGACTTGACTGAAAGTGCCTGATTAATAACAGCAGGCATTTGGTAGCAATAGTGTAAAAATGAGTGAATCTAGAAATTGCAATATGCATAAGACTGGTCCTAAAGTTATACCAGATTCAATACTTAATTATGAACTGGGAGAAATATTGAAGGGGAAAACCTTGTCTGTCTCCTATCCCTTTTGAAGAAGGGCAATCCAAAAACTATTTTAGCTAGAGGTATTTGAGTTCCATTTCATATAGTTTGGTAGGACTGACCTTTTCTTCCCCAAGAATTGTAGTCTGTTCTTACCATAGTTTTTCCTTGAGGCCATCTTTCCTCTAGATTCTTTCCATGTTTCTATGTAACCCTTTTTCATTTGATCACAGCCCATGTACCCTCCATGCCCAACCTTAACTCTTTCTTTTGCCCCACAAGTCCCCAAATCGCCATTTTATGTTTCTATTCACTAACCCATACTGCCTCTCTGACCGCAAAGTAGACACCAAATGAACAAACTATTTTGGAGGGGAAAGAGGAAAGGGATGTTGACTAAGAGTGTCAGGGAAACCTCTTGATCAACATCGTCTCCATCAATAATTCAGCATTTATTACACACCTACTCTGTTCTGTGTATAGTCAGAAAATCTTGAAATCTTTGAAGTACGTTCCCCAGAATTCCTTTCTGTATTATCCAGCATCTTTTCCCTTTCATTTACATGTGTCTTTACATTATTGTTGATATAGTTCTGAAACCCTGCCTCTCGCTTTTTCACACCACTGTGACTTGGTTAGCTAGCTTTTTCTTACTTTAGTTATTATTAATAAACGTTATAAAATATAAGTTATTATATATTAATTTTAATCTTTACACCTGACACTATGCTATACACTAGGAATACTAGGAATACAAATAATATGACTACTACAAAAAAAGGAAACAGTATCCGCCATCAAAAGATCTTAAATTCTACTATGTTTCCTCCCAAATCAAAACTTCCTTAATTATTCACGTGGCCCTTGAATCATGTTATTGAATGTCAGGACCATAAAACATTTCTGCTTCTTTTCCAGTTTTAATTCTCTCATCTAATTGGCATATCTCTCTCTCTCTCTCTCTCTCTCTCTCTCTCTCTCTCTCTCTCTCTCGATGCAAATCTCATTCTTCTCTATGCCTTAGAGAAGATCAGTCAGGATTGTTGCATTCAGAAATGACCATCCCTGAAGGCAAGCTATCACCAGAATGTGCTAAGGTCCTCTGCTCTCAGCTAGATTGTTCCCTTAACCCAGCTCCAGGATCCCTCCCTTGGCCTGTATTTGATGACTCTGGAGGATGGGGCTGCTTCATTTTTGTCATCTGCACATCAGGACAGAGCATTGGAGAGCAGAGGGTCTTCTTTTTAAATTGAGCCATTTGCTTGTCTAGTGTTGACTAACCAATAGTTTGGGTATTTATAACATACTGAGAATTCAGTTCCTTGAAATAACAATTGTTGGGTGATTTCATTAAAAAATACTTTATTCTGTTCCTTTTAGAGTTTTTTACAAAAAAAGGCCAGATGTCACTTTTATTCTTTTGAGGCCAGAAGAACTGAGATGAACAAAGTGAGAAAGTTCTTACTTGTTCCATTCTACGTGCCTTTAAAAAAAACAAAAACAACTCTTACCTTCTAGTAATCATCAATATAAATACTAAGACAGAAAAATGGCAAGGGCTAGGCAATCATGGGTTAAATGAATTGCCCAGCATCACACAGCTAGGAAGAGTCTTCAGCCATATTTGAACTCAAGTCCTCTCTAGCTGACCCAATAATGATTATTGCTGTTAATAAGTCATTTCATTCATATCTGATACCATTTGGAGTTTTCTTGGCAGAGATACTGGAGAGGTTTGCTCTTTCCTTCTCCTGCCCATTTTACTGATGAGGAACTGAGGCAAATAGGGTTAAATGACCTACCCACGGTCACATAGATAGTAAGTGTTTGAGGCTGGATTTAAACTCAGGTCTTTTTGACTCCAGGCCTGTCATTCTACCCATTGCATCAGCTAGCTGCCCCACAGGCTCTTTTTGAATGACTGGCTGAATACTAGTTGAAGCTGTCTCATCAGTGGTATGAACAAAGGAATTAGTTCATCTGTATTTCACTGTATCTTTTTGACTCATGTTTTAGCTGTAGTGTCAGAGTAGAATTTTTTATTTTAATATATGAAAATAATATGAAAGAAAAGATATAAAATAGAATTCACACATGGATTTTGTTCTGGGTCATTAATTTGATTACTGTGGAGATTTTTGACTTTAGATATTATACAGAAAATTATGTCTAACTTAAGAGACTCAGAGAGTTGTCTAGTGCATAGAGTAGGTAATTGAATTGCCCAGGGGTACACAATTGATATGAACAGAGATAGAACTTGATCCCAAGCCTTCATCTTCTGTTTGTATGTGTGTGTAAATGTGTGTGTATTCTCTAAAGAGGAATATTTCATCAAAAAGACCTCAGTTAGTAGTTTTTCATAATAAGAAATTTTAAAAATTATATCTCATAATTAAAAGTTCAGATTTTGTTTTCTTTCCTATTTTTGCTTATACATTTTTTCTGGGATGCCAAGTTGTATGATAGAGGTATTTAAAATAAACAAATTAAAAGAAAATGCTTTGTATCCATATCAGATGACTTAAAATAATAATAATTTCTCACATTTATCTAGGTTTACAAATGTTTTTTTGCTGTCACTATGATTTATTGTGTCTTATTATCCTATTTTTCAGGTGTGGAAATTGAGGCTCAGAGGTTTTAATGAACTTGCCTAATGTTACAAATGTAGTAAGGCTAGATCTGGAGATTGAACAAGGGTTTTTAAGGGTCAGCTCTCTTTCTACTAAAGATAGTAGTAAAGAGTCCTATTTATCCTGGAGGAAGGATTTAGGATTCAGAGGCTCAGAACAGAAATACAATTCTCAGAATTTCAGTGTTGGAAGAGATCTTAGAGGTCATCTATTTCAATTTTTTTCTGATCAAGAATCCTATTTCTTACAGGTCTGCATTGATCTATCCTTTGCTTGGAGAACACTAGTGAAGGAGAAATCTAAGCCTTTTAAATGTGACCACTCTATTACTGAGTAGCTTTAATTACTATACACTAAGATGAAATTATGTTTTTCCAATTTCTACCCATTATTTTGCCTTCTGGAACCAAGGAAGACAAGTTAAATCTCTTTTCTACTTGTTAAGTCCTTCACATTCTTAAAGACAGTCACCATTGCCCTGCTAGGTTTCCTTTTCTCCAAAATAAACATTCCCAGTTTCTTTAACTAGTTTTCATGGGACATGATTGTGAAGTCTTCCACCATCCTGGTCATCCTCCTTTGAATGATCTCCATGTTATCATCATTGTTCTTCTTAGAATGTAGCATCCAAAGCTAAATACAATTTTGCAGATACTAGAGTAGGTCCATTATCTCCTTCAAAAATAGTTTGGAGAATTTAAACATCATTTCTCTTTAAACTTAGCACAACTCTTTAGTTTCAAAAATGAAATAACATGCAATGGTTGATGTTTTATTGCTAATATTTTATCGTGAACATTTTATTTTGAAGTTTAGGGAAACAGATTTTCAAGACCTTAAATATACTATTTACAAAACAGATTTATATTTTATATACTGTTCTGTTCACTTCTCCCCATATCTTTCCTCTAATATTGATCAAAGTATAAGTAATAGTAATCACAAATATCATTAAGAACCAATTACACACACACACACACACACACACACACACACACACACACACAACTCTAAACTACTTAGCTTGTTCACTAACATTATCTCTGAAATATTTAACTAGGTAATGAAGCTGATTAGCCACTTTCCCAATTAAATGCAGTTACATATCTTGACAACAAGCAGGTTGAAATAGTGGGTGAGTGTGAAATCAACAAGTGTGTTGAATTATGCATTATTCACTTACATTAATATCAAGAATGAATATTTTTAGAGGGGTTGTAGTGGGGATAGTTAGTCTGTTTTCTTTTTTAAGGATTTTTATTCCTTCATTTAGTGAAATATCTTCCACTCATTACCCTATGTGAAGTCATTACTTAGATAGTCTCCCCCACATTTCTAGCTTATCTTTATCTTTTGTTCTACTATGTGATGTGCTATGGAAAACTTTTCAGACCTTCATTCTATCCTTCAAAAATTTACAATAAAGGGAATTAACAAATGAGTTATTTTTTAAAATGTAAATGTAAATTTAAAAAAATATAAAAATGTAAAAAACATTAAAAATGAAAAAAATCTTTCCATTTACTTTATGCTTTAGATCTAAGATTTGTTGTAGTTTTCGGGTTATTTCCATCATATCTGACCCATGACCCCATTTGGGATTTTCTTGGCAAAGATACTTCAGTGGTTTGCCATTTCCTTTTCCAGTTCATTTTACAGATGAGGACACTGAGGCAATCAGGATTAATTGACTCACCAAGGGTCACACAGCTAAAACTGGATTTATTCACTGGTCTTCCTGACTCCAGACTGTATGCTCTCTCCACTGTACCACCTAGCTGCCCACTTCTAAGATTATCTTTAATTAATCCCAATTTGTATGTTGTCTCTCCCAATTTACAGTGGGCTTCTTGAAAGCAGGGATAATTTTTGCTTTTCTTCTTACCTTCCACCCACAGCCCAAGATTTGGCTCATGGTAGTCACTTATATATAATATATGTGTAAGAGATATATAACATAATAAAAAATGCTTATTTACTTGGTTTGACCAAAGTATACTGATATGGATCTATGTTAGAGGCAAAAAGAACTGGAGGAATCATCTATACCTACTCCTTCATAAAACCATAGATTTCATGCTAGAAGGGATCTGAGAGGCTAACCCTTCATTTTGCAGTTGAGGAAACTGAGACCAGGAATATTGAGTTATACGCACAAGGTAATGCAGATAATCCATGTCAGATATGTATTTTCCACTATACCATACTGTCATCATTTTAAAATGAGAGATCTCAGACCCAAAGAGATGACTTGACTTGCCATGGATCACGGAAGCAAGACTACTAGCATTGCAGTTTTCTGATTGGGAGGTCAACATCTTCCTACTTCCCATTTAATGAAAACATGCATCTTACATTGCTTTGCATGGTATCTGAGTACCAGATTCCTGTACAAATGAGGTCATCAGAACTTTGTAAGTTCTAATTGCCTTGATCAACTTTGGAGGTGGCTGATGGAGAAAAGATCCTAGTCCAAGTTTTATTAACTTGTCTTTGCCTACAGTCATCCAATGGATTTTCAGTGTTTTCTAAATAGAAATTTAAGATGTATAATGAGTGAATTATTTGAATGGAGTCCTTTGGGGGATATTAATGACATTTCTCATTTTCCTTCTATGCAAAGTGAAGGACTTAGCCGAATTATTGCTAAGCCCCCTTCCTATTTTTACTTGTTGTATTCATGGAGTATATGTCAAGAGGAGTTGAGGCGGTGCCTAATTTAATGATCCCTAGCTTTTAACTTAAGAATAGAGGCAACAGATGTGTGTTATGGCAGCTAGTCAGTAAAGTAGATAAAATGCTGGATCTGAAGACAGGAAGACTTGAATTCAAATCTAGCCTAAGACACTACCTCTATGACCCTGGACAAGTCACTTAAGCCTATTTGTCTTAGTTTCCTCATCTTTAATATAAGCTAAGGAGGAAAATAACTCCGGTATCTTTGCCAAGAAAACCCCAAAAGGGTTCACAAAGAGTCAAACCCAATGGGAAAGACTGAACAACAAGGACAGATCTATGTAGGATCCAAATGGTGAACTGGTCTCTCTCAGTAGATAAGTCCTGAGGAGTTGCCTGTGGCAGTAAAGGTTAAGGGAATTGCCCAGAGTCACACTGCTAGCAATTGTCCCATGCTTCCACTTTAAGCAGCTAGAGAACAAAAAATTGGAGATGTAAAAATACTTCCCATCTATTAAAGAATTTCCAAATGCTAAATCATGGAAACTATGTGCACATAGCATTATTTCTCATGTAAAATGCAACTTTCTTCTAGTGGGTTGTCGACAGATCTATGAAAGAAGGATTTAACTATTTTAAATGCTGCTCTGCAGGGGACAAAATTGCTTATTAAATTTTAGTTGACTTAGCCCAATTACATGACTCACTTCCAAGTATACTTCTTATACACAGATGCTTTTAACTACCAAAAAAATAGCAAATATATCGTTATCTTATAAATTCTGCAACTGTGAGAACTGGAGAAGTTAGGGTCATACGGGACCTCACTGGCCATCTAGACTGACCCACACACCAAAAAAGAAACCCCAGGAGAGCCCTGCCAACAAGGGGCCATCTGTCCTTTGATGGAAGCCCTCCAGTGAGAGACAATCCACTATCTACCAAGACAAACTAAGTCTAATTTTGGACATTATTAATGATTGGCAAGGTTTTCCTCTACATCAGGTCTAAATTAGGTCCTTGTCTACTTTCACGTATCACCCCTGATCATACAAAAATGTTTAAACCCTCTTCTACAGGTATGACATTTTAATTACTTTCTTGGTAATGCTCATTATTTCTAGTTATGGAATACAATTAAGACATATCTAATCAATCAATTATTTTTCTTCTTAAAGACTGATCAAATACTTTGGTGCTTTATAATACTTGTACAATATTCAGACAAAAATTTAAGTGCCTACTGTGTGCCAATGACATTACTAGGGATATAAATACAAAGAATAAAAACATATCTGGAAGGAATTTACATTCTAATGAAGCAGACAGTGAGTACATATCTACGCACATATAGAATAGATATGAAGAGAATAAATTCCATTAAAGCCATTTAGAGTTCTTTTCATGAACTATAAAGAGCTGGACACATTTGAAAATGATTAAATAAAAATAACACTTCTAGATTTACAAAGAGCTTTTGCATCCATTATTTCTTTCATTCTTATAACCACCTTGAGAACTATTAATGTGCATATTTTCCTCATGAGGAAATCAATCAGCAAGCATTATTAAGTGTCAAGCATTGTGCTAGGCACTGGTGAAATTATTACCAAAAATATTAAACAATTACTTCTCACATAATTTAGCTTCTAATGAAGGAGATGAACAAATATTTAACTTTCTAACAGCATAAAGAAAGAGAAAAATACAAATAAATATAAAGTAGTTAAAAGTAGGAGACAGTTAAAATACTAATTAAAATGAGACTTTAGAGACTAAAGCCCTAATGAAACCCTTAACTACAGAGCTAGTAGATTGGAAGAGATTGAAATTGTTAGTCTTTTGGATCCAAAACAAGTACCCTTGCATCCTGACTTTCTCACTTCTAATCTTCCTGGGGCTCACAGTTCAGTAAAGGTAGTAAGACTTTCATTTCAATAACCATAATACATATAAAACAACATTAATTCCCCTATTGTTTCTCAGAAAATCCCATGAGTACTGATTCACTGGATTCCTTAATGAGCTCTTCAATTTTTCCCTCAGAGAGGGAATGAAATTTGGTCATGGTATTGCCACTAGCAGTTCAGAAATTTGTATGTCCCCAGAAAGCTCTATACTGTTATAAACTGTCTTCTCTCTTGGAGAAGAGTTAGGTTTTTCTCTTCACTATGGCTTATCTCAGCATTCTGGGGGAAATCTCTTAATTCTTAAATGTAGCCATTGTTTAAGATTTTCTTAACCTTTTTGACAGGTACTCAATGGGCAAAGTAGATATCAGGCATGAGACAGCTATTTATTTCATCTTATAGATGCCAAAAAATGGTTAAAAACAGATTTGTAAGAACAAAAACAGATTTGTTAGAACAACAAATTTCATCTAATAGACACCCCAAAATCCTTAAAAACAGATTTGTTAGAACATAACAAATTTCATCTAATAGTCACCCAAAAATCCTTAAAAACAGATTTGTTAGAACATAACAAATTTCATCTAATAGACACCAAAAATGCTTAAAAACAGGTTTTTAAGAACATAAGAACAAATGCTTTAAACACAAAATAGTAACCTATCAAACTTGTTCTATATTGCTGAGAAGTAAACACAAGTTTTTAGGGCTGTGGAACCAATATGGTATATGCTTTTACCTCTGACCTGCGCAATCTGTGTTACTCACAAATTTAGATCTCTTGATAAGTCAGTCCATGGCTTGAACTTTGTTAAGCCTTTCAGCTCGAGCAGAAACTCTCCAGTTTCTAATGGCGATGGGGTGTCATATTATCTGTCATTTAGCATTATTGTAGGCAACACTTCTCCCTGGGCAACCAACCACAGATCAGCAATATAACAGTTCTCAGATGCACAAGATAGGTGCCAGACTTAAAAAATCTGTCTCAGAATTGTTGTTCAGTCACCTGTTTCAGGAAAGAAAAAAACACAAGAGGCAGCCAGAGATCTGAAATCTAGTCTGAGCTTGCCCGGCCGAGCATCTTTGTGCTTGTACCAGCCCTAGCCACAATGGCAATGGAAGAGAGAAATTCCCTGCATTCTATTAATATGAAAAATGATAAAGGCTGCTATAAATATATATATTAGTATTTTAATTAAAGCCATGCTGATAGATAAAGTCATTAGACCATGTGCTTGTAAGCCTTCAAAACTTGCCGCCTAGCCATAATTGTTTCCTGTCTCCTCCGGAGTCTGCTGGCCAAGAGAGAGCCACTCCCTCCTAACCCAGGAGATTTAACTCTTCTGTGCGTCGAGACGTTGGCCTCCCCACGCCCAAAGAACCGGGACCGGAAACCCGTTGGACCACGGGAAATGTAGTTTGATAATTTCCCCGTGTCCAGAAAATACATATATATATATATATATATACACTTAAAGATGGCATCTCCCAGATTTCACTTTTACAATTCCCTCCTCACTCCAGGTCCGCTGGAGAGATGGTGGAGTTCTACTGTTTCATCTCTATGTCTTCATTCATTTGTGGCTCCAAGCTAGGTCTGACTCGGTCTCCTGGTGGTTTAGATTTGATTTAGGAAGAAAATGAAATGTAAAATCATTTAGCAGTCATTGAAAAGAGATTTACCTATTGATAACAGGAGGATGATCAACAAAGATGTCATGAGGACAGGGGTGGATTCAGCTCAGCGAAATTTCCTCCCCTCAGTTGTCTATCGTGGTCCAGCATATGACAATCATGGAGAATGCAGAGCTCTTTGTGGCTGCTTTTTATTCAGAAAGTCATGCCAACAACCTGGACTTTTAGTTCCTTCACTCAGTCTTTAAGGTTTAAGGTTTAAGACTACTTAACACTTTTTTGAGAAAAGATGATATTAACTTGCTGAGTTTAGGCTATTGCTCTCCCCGTAGTTGAGAAGACATTTGACATTATTATCATGCCAATGAAAATAAATAATATCTCCATCTCCAGCTATGAGATTAAGCCATGTGTTGTTGTTTAATGCCCAATTGGTTTAGATCAGTGATTCCCAAAGTGGGCGCCACTGCCCCCTGGTGGGTGCTGCAGCAATGCAGGGAGGCAGTGATGGCCACACTTTTTTTGTATTACATTCTATTCTGAGTTCAATAAATAGTTTCTTCATTTCCAGGGGGTGCTAAGTAATATTTTTTCTGGAAAGTGGGCGGTAGGCCAAAAAAATTTTGGGAACCACTGGTTTAGAGTCTATGTTCCTTGGAATTTGTACATAGCAAAGTGGTAACCATATTGGCCAGTTGCTTCCCTGTGCCTTTGTGTGGAACACAGACAGCGTGTCTTTGGCCAAATTTAAAAAGCTCCACTTTTTAGCATTTTTCAAGGAGTCTGATAATGGTCCCCAAGGTGACATGGTAGCCCATTGTGAGAAGGAATAGATAAAGAAAGAAAACTCTATCCTTTTAACACCTGTAATTTGAACCCAAATTGAAAGTTCAATTAGATTTTCATAAATGGCTGTGAAAAGTGATGCCACTTTTAGTGGCTTAGCTCTCTCCCCTTCCCCCTCCTTTAATAGGGTGAGAAGAGGCAAGTGAGACTTCGAATACGAGCCTCTGGTTTTATAGCAAAGTCTGATTTGGAAGTAGCAGCACGGAGAGAACCATAGCTCTAAGAGACTCGATCTCTTGCTGTTCTAATTTAGCCACCCTTTGGAAAACAATCTGAACTAAATGTCATTACCCAGAGCTACTTGAAAAGTAAAGTAGACAAATTGAGCAGCCTAAAGAATGCCACTTCAATAATCAATTATTTTCAATTACTGGTGACCTCGGAACACTTTGCCATGAAAGAAAATATCTGTGGTTGATTTTGTATAGACCAGAGGAAGTTCAGGGAATAATATTCTTTCTTTAAAAATATGCATTTTGATGTTTTAGAATTTATGTATATTTTATAATGATCAGAATCCCCGTATATGAAAGGACATTGGTGTCTTGCACAGGACTATATTCTGTTTATATACATGCACATATATATGTACATATATTAAACCTCCTTAGCATGTAAGTGACTTCATTTGTGTGATGACTATCATACTTTCCTCCTTTAATGTGCATAAGTAAAAATCCTCATTTTTGCATCATCGTGTATATCGGTTGCATTTAATTAACATTAATTTTTTTTTGGACCACACAGAGCTGGCTATTTGCCTCAGAATATTCCCCTGGAGATTATCAGATACCTTTCGGAGGAGAAGGATTTTCTTCCTTGGCATGCCGCCAGCCGGGCCCTTTATCCTCTAGATAAATTACTGGACCGAATGGAGAACTACAATGTCTTCAATGTAAAAGATATATTTCTTTCATCTTCAATTCTCTAAAGATGTGCTGATTTATCATCATCTGCTATTGTGCACTAATTCAAAGTTCTTTGCTTTCTCCCTAATTGTTTCTCTCGTTAATTTTCTCGTATGTTCCTATGGATGTGTGGTTTTTTTATCGTTTGAAGAAGAAAATTTAAGATGAGCTAATATGTCCGACCCTAAAAAATATGTAACTTTAATGTTACAGCATAAAAAACTCCCACAGAGACAAACAACCCAAATCTTCCAAGTCCAAACTTATTTCCTTCTAGTTATAGGGCTCTTCACTCACTAAGGACTGAAATAACCCAGGCAGAGGGATTCTAAAGATCTTAACAGGATCCCGACAATTGCAGTAAAGATTGTTAGTCATTATTTTTATCCAAAAGGGCATAGTGAATTCAATTCACTTCCTTAATTAACAAGGATAAGATCAACATTGAGGCAAAAGCCCATTCATAATTGGGTCCAAGGGGATAACAGAGCAGCAAACAATAGATAATCCAAATAGACAGGAAAGCATGACAAACATTCCAAAATATACTACCTGAAAAGTCTTCCCTCGACTTGGGAAACTAAAATATTACTGTCGGCGTTAACTAATGGAGAAATTTCATGACCATTTCAAATTATATTAGTATTGAGTACTGCTAATGAGCATTTGATATTTCATTTTCTCATTACCTATCTAATTTTGGTGTATATGTGAAAGAGTGTTTGTATGCAGTGTTAACTTTACACACTGTTCTCTTTCTTATATTCATTTTTAAGAGCTCGACCAGGATCCCATAAAATAACCCTCCTTCCCATAACATACTGACTATTCTTTTAATTAACTTACAGCCTTAGTATTGTTTAAAACTAGATGACTGTAGCATAAAATCTCTTTAATGGAGGCATCTCGATTCCCAGATTGTCATTAGAGTTGCTCCTTGTTTTCTTAAAAATGCATAGCCTGCCTACACAGATGCAATTCTGTTTTAATAAATAAAAATGGTAACATTTGGGGCTTGACGGTTTTACCACTACGACTTCTGTCAAAGGCCTCACAACACACATGCAAAGAAATGTGTCATTTTAGTGATGGCATAATTTTCACCTTCTGGAAGAAGACACATTGCATTTCTCCTTTTCTTCCAGACACACACACACATGTGTGCATGGAACTTATGGAAATGTAAGATTTATTTGATCTGTATATATTCTAGATGGTTTATCATGTCAGACAATTTGTTTTCAGGAGCAGTTTAAAAAAATTCAATGCTCTTCTTCCTGCCTGAAATTAAGGGATGTGAACACAGCTTACACTACTACCAGGGGTAAAATGTACCAGGAACTGAAGGGATATTAAAATTGAATTACTAATGAATGATCTCAGTCTGTAAAGATAAATAGAAATGTTGGGTCATTGGATTTACTTCTGAAGCCATTTTTCTCTCTATGTCCTCATCATACATCGTTACAATTTACATGTAAGATCTACGCACATACTTATGCATGCCTTACACAGTGCGTGCTAGCCAAACTCTTCACAAAATGTTCATCAGAACATTTCTCAGAGATTCCTTATGAAGTCAAGGATATGCTTTATTTTTCAGCATTATCTCAGTATTTTTCTTTACAAGAATAGAGTAGAATGTCTTTAGTACCATAAATGCTTAATAAATGTTGCATCTTGAATTAAAGTAGTTATCTCATAAGATAGCATTATGTCTATAGCTAGATTGCTGTTTGTAAATAATCACTTTCACAATATGAGACGATTAGTTTTAAACACTTGATTTGGGTGGATAGACTAAAATATTAACACTGACGCTACCTTTTGTTCCCTCCCCATTTAGGAATATGTTTTAAAACAAGTTGCAACGATGTACATCAAGCTTGGCTGGCCAACAAATAATTTTAATGGATCCCTTGTTCAGGCATCTTACCAACATGAGTACTCTTCTCTTTTTTCTATCTCTAACCACAAAAATAGTACCAATACTATTGTGATTTTAGCAACATGAGACAGTCTTACTTTCATTTCTCATCTGTCCTTTTCCTTCTCTGGGAAGGATTGCTGATATGTCAGAAAACAAACCTTTTTTCTTTCTATATGTTAAAGTTCTGTCTCCATTAGTGATGTTGGAATTTGAACTCATGGCATTTTTGTGATAATGTTTACACAGAAGAAATACCACATATTTCGTTAATCTATGTGCTAATTGTTTCTTATTTAGCCTACTATGTGCTAATATTTAGCCTACTAGAATGACAGAGTTTAGACATGTTTGTTTTAATTGTGTTCTGATTGACTATTTGTGAGAATAATTACTGACTTCCTAAAATGGTGATGGAGAGAGAGGGATTACCTTTCAATTTTTTTAAACTTCTTTTCTTTTACTTTTGTAATACCCAGAGAATTACGTCGAGAAGTTATAATGTTGGCATGCAGTTTTGGTAACAAACACTGTCACCAGCAGGCTTCAACACTGATTTCAGACTGGATTTCCAGCAATAGGAACCGGTGAGTTGAACAAGATTTGTGTATCCACAAAATTTAGTCCTCTTGAAGATTCTTGATGAGTATGTGTGTGTAGGTGTGATCTTTCCCTTATATACCATAGATTTATATATACATATAAGAACATATGAAATCTTTCACAAATTGATAACATAGGCCAGAAAAATACATTCCAAAATTCATTTCAGCTAAATATTATTGTTCTAGTAAAAATAATTCAATGTCAAAAAATTTAAAGAGTAAGTTGTAAAGGAAAAGAATTAGACTTTAAATAAAAAATGAACTTCCTAAAAATTTGAATGGACCCCCTTAGGAGAGTAATGAGTTCTTCATAACTGATGGCTTATAAATAGAAGCTTAATGATGCCTTCTTAAGTATATTCTTAATTATATTTTATTAACGATTAGTGCATAGTAAAGTGCTTAATAAATACTTCTTCCTTCTTTCCTTTGTTCGTTCATTCGTTCATTCCTTCCTTCCTTCCTTTTCTCTCACTCTCTCTGCTTCTACGCCCCCTCTCTCTCTCTCTCTCTCTCTCTTTCTCTTCCTTCCTTCCTTCCTTCCTTCCTTCCTTTCCTTTTCTACTTTTCTTCTTTCCTTCTCCCTTCCTCCCTTTCTCCCTTTCTCCCTTTTTCTCTTTCTTTCTGCCTGCCATACTAAGATTATGAAAATATGGTCAGAGGAGGTAGCAATTTCAAAGTACCATAACACTGGTTTATGATTATGCATTGGGGCTCACTTTATCAATTTCTTAACTAACATTTAATGAGGTGTTCACTCTATTCAGAGGCATAACATAAGTTCATTCCTTGATTTAAAAAAATTTTTGAGGTACCCTTGCTCATCTGGACTTTTCCTTGTTTAGAAATAAGCCACTGGAATAAATGATGAAATCTGTAATCTGTTTTCTAGGATATTTTATGAAACTTACTTTATAATCATTATTTGATCTAAAAAGTTATGGCAAACAAATTTTATTTACAATTAACTAAATAGGATAGCATAGCTTTACAATTTCTTTTAGAAACTTAAGGAGTCAGAGACAGCTAGATAGCTCAATGGATAGAAAGCCAGACCTATAGAGGAGAGATTCAAATCTGTCCTCAGACACTTCCTTACTGTGTGACACTGGGCAAATCATTTAACCCCAACTGCCAACCCTTACCATTCTCCTATATTGGAACTGATATACTTGGTATCAATTATAAGCAAGGGTTTTAAAAAAACTTAGCAGAATTTCTGGGTTGGAAAAGACATTGGGGATTATTTGTTTCTACTCGGTACTTAGACTACCAATTCAATCCAATAAGCATATACTGTATAAATACTTCTTTCACCTTACCAAGCGGTTATCTGGGCACTGCTTGAACATTTCTACCGGTAGGCAACTTACAATCTAGTAAGGAAGCCATTCCATTTTAAGGCACTTCTGATTTTTGGTAATTTCTTCCTAGCATTGAACTTAAATCTACCTCCCTTTATCCAAAGGACATGAGAGAAAATTTCTGGGTTTATATCTCAACCTGCATTTATCTTAGTACAGTGCAAAGTATAATAACTATTTGATAGAGTGCATTTAAGATTATGATCCAAAGTGTGTTCTCAATAAAAAGGATATAACAGTTCATTGACTCACTCAACAAACAAGTATTAACTTGAACTTTATCAATCCACCATAGCTGTTCAGCTAGTACTGTTGGTCTTTCTTACATTCTCCAAGCAACAAGAACACAAACACACACACAATATACTGTGTATGTTTATGTACATGTATATATCTATAACATATATCTATATATACATAAGTATGCTATATACACATATAGGGGGGTATATATACACATGCAAAATTTTCTCCTTATCACCACTGGTAAGCATTGATTATTGGACTAGTTGGGTAAAGAATCCCTAAACCAGACATTACACTTAGCCAGAGGATCAGATTTTCTGCTTGAAAGGTTACTTAACTAGATTCTTCTCCTTTATTTTAGCATCTATGAATGGCACCTTGAAAAGTTTAGGTGAGAAGGCAATTCTGGGTATATCCTGACCCCAAAGAAAACCTACTGTGTATATAATATGCACTTGGATAATTAGAATTTAATCATAGCTATCAGTGGTCATTTAGAATTATAACTTTTATCAAGATCTTGTTGAATCAATAACAAGATTAAATACCACCTTTTAATTGTCTGTTCCAATCTCTCAAAAATTCAGCTAGCCTCTTACAGTATATCCCTTTAAGTTATAGATTTTTCCCTCTGGTTCTACTCTAAGAGAAAATGGAAATCATCCCATTTTCATCATCCATAAAATCATCCTTCATTTATGTGAGGACAGCAATTAAATCACCCATCAGACTTCTCCAGTCTAAATGTTACCAATTCATTTAACTTTCATGAAGTTATCATTTTTGCAAATGTCTTAAAAATCATTGCAACATCCCTCTTGACCTGACAATTGTTCATGTCCCCTTTCTGTCATCAAACAATGCCCTCTCTCTTCCTAATTTTTACCCTCTCTTTGTATTAACCCAAATACTATCAAGATTTTAAAAAATCCAGAAGCATATGACTAAAACCAAATACAATAGGACTGTTTAAACTGTATAGTGTTATGTAAAGTTGACAAAATGAAATTGGGCAGTTGACAAAAGGATTTCATTTCTGCACGACTCATGGCATAATTTCCTTTGGGCTTGCATGTCTTCGCAAAGATTGCATTAGCTTTTGGGGGAGCTATCTCACATTCTTGAATTATATTTAATATACACACCACTAAATTTTCTTAGGATTTTTCAAATGAAATGCTACTAATTCAGGTCTTCTAAACCTTTCTATGGAAAATAGTCTTAACCATGACATGGCAGAGATGCAGCCTTGTGCTTCCTCAGGCTTTTATCATCACAAAGTTAATGTCATTAGGTTCATTTCCATTTATTAAGTACCTGCTGCAAAGTTGAAAAACAACACAACTCCATTCTTTAAGGAGACTACAATCTAATATGTACACAAATAAATATGCCATAAGGTGGATTGTATCACAAGCAAAGGAGACACATTAAATGCTAAGAAAATTTGGGCAAGAAAATATTATTTTCTAGGTGAGAGTATCTGAGAAGATGTTATGGAGAATGTGGTATCTAAACTGAGTCTTGAATCAATCAATTTTTATTATGATCTAGTGCTCTCATGGAAACAAAAAGCTTGTAACAGTTCAAGTTAAGAGGGATTAGTGGACTCAATCATGACAGAAGTCTTCCGTGAATGGTCAAAAGACTACAGGATGATATTAGTGTCAGATTAATATCAATTTAACATTGGTCAGAAGAGAGAGCAATGTAGATTTTCTTCCCAACATGAAGTTACATTAGCCAGCTTTTTTTTACTATTCTCTACTCATTCATAAAAAAGGTAGAAATGATGTGAAGATTTTAGGACATTAAGATTCTAATCTATATCAAAAATATTGAAAATATTCTATATATTATGCCCTTTGAAAGAATATATAGAGAAAGCTATGTTATCAATATGTCATTCTCTCTCTCTTTCTCTCTTCCTCTCTCTCTCTCTCTGGCTCTGGCTCTCTCTCTCTCTCTCTCTCTGTCTCTCTCATCTATCTATCTACCTTTCTACACCTCTTATGGTTGTCAGTTGGACTATATGACTCTTCAAAGGTGGGGAGGGAGGCTGTCCAACAACCTATCTTTGATTTCATGCATAACTTCATTTCACAAACATAATTACTTACTGTAGTGTTATCATATAGCACTATTTTATATGGCAACTTTTGAAAATGATGGAAATATTCCATATAGCCATTCAACAAAGTATCAGGCACTTATTTACTTTGTACAAGTGTTTTTGCCAGGCACTTTTAAATGAAAATACCAATATTATACAAAATAAATTGCTGTGCTTTAATTATGTGAATTACAACTCTTTCATGGTTATATTCAGAATTAGAATATCCCTACTAAGAGGTTTGGTTTTTTATCTTTTATCATTGGCCTCTAGTACAGTGCCTTGCATTTATTCAATGCTTAATAAGTGTCCAGGAAGAGAATAGGATGGAACTGTAAATTCTTTAAAAATGACAGATATATTTTATTTTCGTATTTCCCCGTGTCTTACCCAATCCATTGAGCATTGCAAACAGTTAACAAAATTTTACTAAGTGAACAAATGTATTCTACAAAAACAGAATAATCTTTCTCATTTAACATATCATATAAGTTAATTGTCCATAGATAGCAATTAGAAAAATTTTAAAACATTCTAAACTGGAATAAATCATATCTGTGTTTCATTTGAAGGTCTGATAGTTATTAACCATAGAACAACTGGGAAAGTCACTTCTCTGAACCTTAATTTCCTCATCTGTTAATTGATCATGATAATGAAGCCCTTTAAAACCCTAAAGGTATCCCAACTTAGACTCACACTGACAAGTCAGGTTTAGACTTCTGCCTCAGAGAACTGGGGATACATCTTAAAGATGAGAGAGAGCACCTTTCTAATGTAGTCAGCTGAAGCTTTCTTTCAAATATATTATTCCCACTATAAATTACCTGTTACTCTTATTATCTTCCATATGGCACCAATACCAGTATTTCAAGGGAACATTTCTGCACATTCTTATATGGACCAAAGTCTCATTGACCAGTCTCAGTCCTATATGACGATAACATTCTAGATGGGTTCTTTGTTAGGTTTCTTGGAGAAACTTGCTTTGCAAGCATGAAAGTGTACCTTGTGAGATTGGAAAAGTTGGAAACGTGAGCCACAGAGGTCCTTCAATAGAGAGTCCATGCTAGACAAGGTACAACTCATTATCACCTCTATTATTTAACATGGTACTAGAAACACTAGCAGTAGCAATTAGAGAAGAAAAAGAAATGGAAGGTATTGAAATAGGCAGTGAGGAGACTAAGCTATCACTCTTTGCAGATGATATTATGGTCTACTTAAAAAATCCTAGAGAATCAACTGAAAAACTAGTGGAAATAGGCAAGGTACAACTATATACAAAATCAAGCATGGTCTCCCCCAAAGGGATAATTTAAATAATATGTCTACTACTTAAAAAAATTTAATAATACTTAAAAAATTAAATTATGCTAAATTACTATATTCTACACATAACATATATAGAAAAACAATTTTTTAAATCAACTAATTAGTATTTTTCGTCATCTGTCCCATTTTCTATTACTGCATTTTCTTTTGTAGTAAAGCATGGAACATGCTAAGTGGAAATAACAATTTGTTTACCAAGATCTATTCAATGGACCATACTGCACTCCTGAATATCTATTGCCTAACCTCCTGCCGCTAGGGCAGATGCTACTCACTAAGCCCTATAAAATTTTGAGTTCAAAGGTTTAATCTACATGTTTTAGAACTGTTAGCAATAAAACAGTAGGGCAGTTATTTCTGCTGAATTTCATTATTCTTACTGACAGAGAACAAAGGTATGGTTTCTTCTTTTTTAAAATAATGGTCATTAATCTCTTCTGGTTTTTATATCATAATTATTCCTAGAAATGTCCTTGATTCTTCACTCCCCTGAAATTGAACCCTCCCTTGGAGTAAAGGAACAGATCAGCAACACCCCCACATGCAAAAATAACCAAAAAAACTAACTAACCAAGTTTGTGCTTCATTATTTCTCTATAAGAGAAGATAGATATGTTTTATTATCTCATTTTGGGGATGCTTATTGGTTTTTCAATTATGCATTTTAGGTTGCTTTCAGTGATCTTTTCATTTTACTCATTGTAATCATTTTGCAACCATTCATATTAATTTTTGATATCTGCTCAAGTGATTCCAGAGTAATAGGTTATACAATATTCATCTTGGTTATCTAAAAAACAATCATTTGCTGAAATTCATGTGAAAGAAATAGGAATAGCATGTCCTTATAATATGTTTTGGGAGATGTGGTATCAGGATTTAATAATAGTTTTTCAGTAACAAAGAATCTGAAAACAATCAGAAATTACAAATAAAGAATAGTAGTATTAAGTAGCATAATTGTCATATACTAAGTGGGGGGAAAAGTAGCATCAGTGACATTAGACAAGGGAAATTTTTTTAATACACTTAGTTATGAGGAGAAATAATTTCGTGTTCACCATTTCCAAAAAACCCATGTCTCATTCTGAATTTTAAATCTGGCATCTCTTTTGAAGGAGGCGGATAGAGTGTTTTCAATTATCTAGATCAGTGGTTCCCAAACTTTTTTGGCCTACTGCCCCCTTTCCAGAAAAAATATTACTTAGCCCCCTGGAAATTATTTTTTTTAATTTAATAGCAATTAATAGGAAAGATAAATGCACCTGTGGCCATCACCACTTCCCTGCATCACTGCAGCACCCACCAGGGGGCGGTGGTGCCCACTTTGGGAATCACTGATCTAAACTCAGGGCTCATGGGTTTTCTTTGAATTAATTAGTCTTCAAAAGTCTCTTTAGAGTCAACTACATCAACTAGTGAATGGAGTTCTTGGCACAGATTCAGAAAGACCAGAGTTCAAATTTAGGCTCTAAAACTTACTAGACCTGTGACCCTGGGCAAGTTATTTACCCTCTGTCTACTTCAGTTTCCTACACTACAAACTGAAGATAATAATAGTATTTCTCTCACAAGAGTATTGTGAAGATCAAATGAGATATTTTTAAAAAGCTTAGCACAGTGTCTGGCAGGTAGTAGGCACTTAAATGTTTATTTTTCTTCCTTCTACTTTTCAGAATTGTTTTTCTTCATAATATTTTAATTGTATATTTTGGTCTCATAAGATTTTTCAGTTCACACTGCATCACTTCACAGATATTTTCCAAGTTTCCTCTAAGATAACCTATTTTACAATTTCTTATAACATAATATTATTCCATTATATGTATATACTACAGTGTGTTTGAACGTGTTTCAACCAAAATGTACTCCTTTAGTTTCCAGTTTGGGGCTTCTATGAAAAGTGCTGTGATAAATAATAATTCAAAAATGTGAGCCCATTTGCTTTTTATTTTATCTCTTCTGGACATGAAACTAGTAGTGATTTAGTTAAGTTAAAAGATATGCACAGGTTAGTGATCTTTGGGGCATAATCCAGCTTAAGCATGGAGTTTTTCTCTGACAGTATTTTTGAATTTGATTAAGCTGTTCTTTCTATATTTAATCTAAGGTTTTGTCAGTTTTCTTGTACTTTTGCTACAACATGGTATGAAGATTTTTAAACTTCTCATGTACTTCTCAGAGAGATATGATCTTCAAGATATCTCTACATAATGTGCTGTGAAGTTCAGTCATTTTGGCTAAACAGAATTCATGTGTTCTTTTAAAGCTACTGAGTTTTACTTCTTCATTACTTCATTTTTTTGTTTTAAGTTTTCTGTTCCAAATCTGTCATTTTCTCTTTTAGACCTTCTACTTTTTTTTGGACATATTCTTCATCATATTTTCTAGTTTTTCCACCATATTTGCCTCCTTTAATTCTGGGTAGAAAGCTCAGTCTTCCGTCCTAATTTCAATCTTAAAAATAGTCATATATATATAGCTTTATTTCTCCTTTAATTGATTCTGAATTTTACTGTTCCAAAATCTCTGGGAAGACTTGGGAATAATCTTTTTTGGCAGGGATTTTTTTTTGTTTTTATTCAGGTAGATTGTGTGTGCTACCCTTTTGGGTTATTTGTATTTCCTCCAGGTGTTGTCAAAATGTGTCTTGTTGGGAGACTCTAATAGATTTATCAGGAACCTTTGATTCTTTGCTGGAGGAGATAAGTAGGGCCTTTGAGGCTGACCACTATATTCTTCTTAAAGATCTTGAATCACACTAAAATTATATCTCTAGGTTTGTGTAAATATGGCTAATCTAAGGATAAAGTTCAAGCCACTTTCAAGATTGTCATCCTTTAATAAGGACGGGGTGTCCAAGCTTATATCTGAAGTCTTGTCTCCTTCCTACCCAATACTAGCTACACAAAAGACCATTACAAACAATGAATGGAAAGTAATCACATTTATCCAAACTGACAAAAAAAAAAGAAATCAGAGAATTTATATAGATTATAACATACCAAACAATACCCAGAGTGAATGAGTTCACACACCAGAAGCAAGATATATTATCTCAAGCAAGAGAGATTTTTAAGCTACTTTTTTCCCCCTCAGGGAAAAAATCCCCCCAAATCACTGGAAAGGTAAAGCTAGAAATCAGGAGTGTTCTGAGTATCTGGCTTGCCCCTAGGTATCTATTTTCCAAAATTTCTTCTGTTTTTCTTCATATTTCTCCAAAAAATGCATCTAGAACAGTGAATCCCAAAATGGGCGCCACTGCTCCCTAGTGGGTGCTGCAGTGATCCAGGAAGGCAGTGATGGCCACAGGTGCATTTATCTTTCCTATTAATTGCTATTAAAATTTTAAAAAATTAATTTCCAGGGGGCTAAGTAATATTTTTTCTGGAAAGGGGGTGGTACGCCAAAAAAGTTGTCTAGAACCATTTGTATTCCCCCTCAAAGTACAAAAGAGCATGAAGATCTCTTATCTCCCAAACTCTGAAGCCAAATCTTGCCCTCAGAGTGGTATTCAACCTGAGTTATCCTTCTCACCTGTGACATTCTTATGTGAATGTTCCATGCTTGAACCCTGGGTTCCATGCAAAATATAATAATTGTACATCAATTTCTAGCACCTCCTGACATTTTTATTCCCTTTTTTTTTTCTTTTTATCATTTTGAGTTTGGTGATTCATCTGCTTGTGAGTTAGGATTATACTTAGACTTTCCCTATTGGGCATTTTGTCTTGTTTTCTTTCTATTATATTTTTAGTAGCTAATATCTGGCTTCTCTTTTTTCTTTGTTTGTTTTTTTTTGTTCCCTCCCCTTGTTATGAGCTCCCAAGTCTTCCATTCTTAACTTCTTCATCTTGGGGGATGTAGAAGTCCTACCTGAGTCTCTGCCCAAAGTAAATTCTGGAGACAAGACTGGCCACAGCTTGGTTTCTAGCCATTTTCTCTTAGGTGCAGAAGTTATTTTTCCTCTTCCTTATATTGCTGCATTTTCCAGCCCTGACTCCCATCTCAGTTAACTCTCCTTTCCCGTTGTCTACATCCTCTTTTGCACGGTGTGGTGGTGGAGGCTGGGTCTTTGCCCTAGGTATCAAGGGGGAGAAAATCATCTCCACCATCAGATTTATATTATTTGTGCTGACACAGTTCTCCATATATAATGGGATAGAGCTGGATGTACTATTTGGGATCTCCAAGGATTAAAGCTGTCTGATGTTATTTCATTAAAATTTCATCTTATATAATATTTTTATATCCTCATCTGCTAGATTCAGTTTCCCTTCTCTAAGACTGTGGGATAATTCAAGTTTTTGAAAAAAATTTTTATGGGGGACATTGAAGAGATTTGTGGTAAATAATTATAATTGTGCCATCATCTTGCTGATCATTTGTCCTCCAGTATTCTTAAGAAGCCTTATTAAATCCCCCTTTTCTCTTCCTAGTTGAATCTACTTATATTTCTTTATAAAATATACCAATTTTATTTTACTATTAGAGTGATTTAAAAAATAGGCAGTGTAAATATTACTTTCAAAGAGGTTTGCCTGTTTGCCTTATATATATTTCACTCCTTTATGTAAAGTACCTTTTTATTGTGTTGGGCATTACTTGCATTACAATTCAAAGTTGAAAAGTCATTGTATAATTCTTACCTCCTACTTTAACCTCGAGTGGCAACTCTATTTCCCCTAGAGAATAGAAGATATTATTTTGAATTTCTATGTGCTTAGTCAGGTAGCAGTAAGGGGTATTGTGTTCTGGGAGAATATGTTAAGTGATTCACAATGGATTGTGCTGTATTTCTAATAGTTTACACTGTTCTTTCCCTGTAAAGTGATACTGTAGCTTCCTTTCTAATTTGGTTGAGTGCTTTCCCTCCTTCCCACCTGCAGTGTATTACGGATTATGACAAGTTAACCCCTTAATATATAGGTGCATGCACAACTTTTAATTCCACCTTGAGGCATAGTTCACTAAAAAACAGTATTCATAGCAGGCTAAATAGCATTCATTTAGGCTGAGGAAAAAATACAGCAAAGCATAACCTTCTTAAAATATTTGTAATTCAGTTCAGCAGATATCCTATTTCTTTAGCTCCCTGAATGAAGAAACAGAAGGTGAGCATTCTCAAACAATTACTTGAATCATCTGAATGGAAAGAATGACAAGGGATCACTATTTTATTCATCTTGATTTTCTAAATCAGTTAGTATATGACTTCAAGAAGGAGTCACAATGGCCCCACTACCTTGTTACTTATGTGTGTAAAGATCATAACTTGTTTGTGCTAGTTTCTCCATCTCCTGTTGAATAATGTAACGAGGGGAAATTCTCAGCATCATAGATTAGTTTTTCATTTCCTTATGGAATAAATTAACTAGAAAAAAAATTTGAATTTCATCTTTGGAAATTCAGTCACAGAATTGTTTGTGGGAAACTCTACTATTACTCATTAATATTTCAAGTAAATTCCAATAAAGGTAGTCTGAGGTACAGACTTTGAGCAAGATCATTTTATTAACAGTGACTTGTGAAACTGTTAACAAGCAGGTCAGAAACAACACAGTAGAAATCCATACAGTAGAAGCAAGAGGTAATACTCATCCTGATCTTTTCATTAACAATGAATAGAAAATTCTATCCTGGCCTCTGTCAGTAAATGACCTTAGGAGAGTCATGGGCAACCTTTTGACCTTGGTGTGTCAAAATTTGCCCAAAAAACGAGCATAACTTGGGTAGTGTGTCACTTTGAGAAAAAAACCATAATTTCATGATATTTATAGTTTAAATAACAAAAATGTATAATTGTAATATATAACTGTATTTAATAAACCAAAATAAGTAAATTAATATATGTAGAATTGTCATCTATAGTGCACAGTGTCTACACTACACAACAGCAAATGTTTCATCCTTGGCATTTGGCCCCATACTTCTCTGTATGCAGCCACGTGTCATCGAAAATGGCTACGCGTGCCATAGGTTTGTCATCACTGCCTTAGGAAGTGAGAAGTAATTTTTTGTAAATCCAGGAAGACTTTGAAAGTGCTTCTAGGATTCTTAAATAACAGGAGATTTTCACTTTGCCTCTGGGGATACACCAATATAAGAGCATGAGTAAAACCCAGACTATTGTGCCCCATTCTAGAGACTCAAGAATGATGGACTTCTTTTCATTCTTAGTCTTCCAAGTCTCTCAACCTAATAGAGATTTAATCAACAGAGAAGTATTTCATAAGAATCTATTTTATGTCAAGCACTAATCTATTTATCAGAGATACAAAAACTAGCATGGGAGTTGACAATATATACCATGACTTTAAGTAGCTTATATTCTATCAGAAGAAAAGACAGAGGGATATGTGTGTATTAGATAGATGGATGGATGGATAGATAGATAGATAGATAGATAGATAGATAGATAGATAGATAGAAAGATAGAGTGATAGATAGAAAGATAGAGGGATAGATGGATAGACATATAGAAAGAAAGAAAGAAAGAAAGAAAGAAACAAAGAAAGAAAGAAAGAAAGAAAGAAAGAAAGAAAGAAAGAAAGAAAGAAAGAAACAGACAGATATACAGAGGGATAGATAGCTAGATAGAAAGATAGAGGGATAGATAGATAGATAGATAGATAGATAGATAGAAAGATAGAGGATAGATGGATAGATAGATAGATGGATAGATAAATAGATATGTGAACACATAAGTATAAACTCAATGGAGTGAGAAGTCACTAAAAACTGTGGGACCAGAAAAGACCTCACAAAAAAGGTGATATTTGGCCTGAACTTTGAAGGAAACTAGCATATAGAAGGAAACTAGAGATGAGAAATCATTATATTCCAGGAATGGAGAACAGCTTTTGCAAAGTTGGTGGAAATGGAAAGAAGGCCAGTGTGTCTGGGCTATAAAAATGCCTTATGTGTATAATCAGACTGGGAAACTAATTATCCGGGTTTTAAAGGACCTAGAATACCAAAAAAAAAAAAAAAAAGAACTTTACATCTGACACTGTAGGCAAATAGGAAGCTACTGGTGGTTTGAACAGTGGAGAGACTTAGCCAGATCTGTACTTTAGGAAAATCACTTAGGCAACTATGTATGATGGATTGGAGAGGGGAGAGTAGATAAGAGGTGAGACTTGAATTAGTGAAGTGGCCATGTGAATAGAAAAGAGACAGATGTGAGTCAAATCAGCAGACATTAAGTGTTTATTATGTGCTAGACACTCTGTTAAGCACTGGAAATAGATGATTGGAAGTAGAGGAGACTTAAGAACTAATGGATATATGGAATGAGTGGAAATGAGATGTCAAGGATAATATTGTGGTAATTCTGTCATTATAAATAAGGTAGTTCAGAAGGAGATATTGGTGGGAGTGTGTTTTTAAATATGAAATGTCTATAGTAAATTCTCAATAGGCAATTGGCGATGTGGAAGTGGAGCTCAGGAGAGGTAAGAAGAGATAGACATATATAGATTTGGTAGTTATCTATAGAGAAATTATATTTAAAGACATGAAGAGAAGGGGGTGAAGGAAAAGGAGAAAGGCAGAGACAGAAAGAGAGAGAGGGAGAGAGAAAGAAGGATGGAAGGAAGGAAATAGGGAAGAAGAAGAGTAAGCAAGTGCCTACATATGATATGGTGGAAAAAATGCTGAAGTTGTCTTGCTTCTGCACTGACTTTCATTATATCCTTAAAGTGACTTTTCCTAAGTCTCAGTTCCTTTCTCTTTATTGTGGGCCCATGTAAGATATATGTATTCACATGGATTATTTAAATGCAGCTCATAGGTATCCTGGAAGATACAGGAGATCTTGACTATGTCAAAGGAGAGAATTTATGGAAGTGTCTATTTAACCATCGGTATGCTAGTTGGGAGAGAGAGAGTAGAGGGTAGACACATCTCATTGTTCTCTCTCTTTTCTGGTCTCTAAAAGGGATGCTTATCTAGAAGTACCGTGGATTCATAACCAAAGCTACTTTCCTGATCACTCTTGAGGAGGCTGGTATCCCTAAGCTTGGGGTAAATGGGGTGTTCAAGGAGGAATAGCATCTCTGGTGTTAGGGCTTGCTGTATCCTTTTCAGCATCCCCATCCTTTTGGTGTGTCTTCCTGTCCATTGGCTCTAAGAAGTTGTAGTACATGCAGTGGACATACCCCTATAAAACTGTCTGGTCAGATGGACTAAACCAGTTTGAGGGTAATTACCAGACCTCAAAACTGTTGATGAATTGGGAGGGATGTCTACTCCAAGCATGGGAAGACTTCCCCTGGAGGAATGAGCGGGCGAAAAGAATTTGTTCTAATAGCCATGAAGGTAGCCGAAGTAGGGAATGTGGAGTCCTTAGAGTTTGGTCAGACATTGAAGGCTCCATGGCCAAGCTTGCATCTTGGACCTTTGGCCAGTAGTCTTGATTTTTGTCCCTGCAACTGAACTTCCATGACTCTGGAAGAGAGAATGAAGCTGATAACTCTGTACTTACTCTATGTCACTTCAATTCAATTCATGCTCAAGTCATTACTTTGTGATGTCAGTGGTCTTTGAAAACAAAGGATAAATAACAACAGTCCTTAAGCTTACACCTACTGGCTTGCCCCTGCAGATAAAATTCTGGATACATAAAAGACCATCCAAAATAATTGATTAGCTCATAATTCCATTTGTCTACATAAAATAGCAAACAGCAATTGAAAAACTGGTACATATTCAAATATACTAGAAAATATACAAAAGTGAATGAGGTCTCTAGATGGGAGAGAAATAATGCCTCATCTCAGCCCTGGTGAAATTCTTCAAAGGCTCTGGTTAGGCAATCTGGAAATCAGGGTCAGGATTATGTTGAGGAACATGCTTACTTCCTCTATATCTTTGCATCTCCCAAAGTAATTGTACATATCTTTCCCCAAAGCAGCTTTCATACCAACTTGCCCCTTCATGCAGGTACTTAAGTCACCCACCAGTCTCAGCATCCTTTCTACAATTTGGAGTTTTCTTAAGCATGTAAAATGGCCCAGCTTTGGTTGGAAGTCTGGTTACTTTTATAATCTATGAAATCAGAGGCTAAACTAGATGTTCTCCAAGTTTTCTTTCTGCTTTAAATTTATGATGCTAGGATTCCTGTTCTTCCTCATGGAGGTTACAAGATGCATAAGATCTGTCAGAACGGAAGTATCAAACCTATACTTCAATAATTGACTTTTTCTTATATGCCTGAGTTTTAAAAATTGTAATGCTTATTAAGGAAGATCTTTTAAGAATTTTATTTTTGTGTATGCGTGTGTGTGTGTATGTGTGTGTGTGTGTGCGTGTGTGTGTGTGTGTGTGTGTGTGTGTGTGTGTGTGTGTGTGTACACTTTCCTGTCATAGTGAGATCCCTTAATCTGTAATGGATGACTTTGGGTTCTGGCACCAGTCCAAAAATCATCCTAAGCATCCTCTCTCAGGGTATCATCCCGCTGATAGAGAATTTTCTGTTTCACTCATGTGCTGTGACACCATCCTGGCCTCAGGGTTTCCCTTGGAAGTCATTTGTTTTTTCAATAAATCCGTTTGTTTTCTTGTCATTTGCCAAGTGAAGAAAATAACTCAGTTAATTGAGTGCCATAACGAGGCAAGGTTTTTACTGTGTTATTACTTGACATGGTTGCTATTTTGAGTCTCAAGTACACATATGCCATGTTCCATGCTACTCTGATACATTTCAGGGAAACTCGTTGTAAATCATATCATTTTCAGATATACCGTGAGGGGCTTACAACTTAAAATAACTGCAAATCCTTTTGTGAAACAAAACAAAAACCTTAGGTAAAGATAGTAATCACCCCTCGCTGCTAAGAATATCCCGATGTGAATATATTATAGGCTTACTTAAGTTAGGGTACATACTAATAGAGTAGGGGGCGGTGTGCTAAGAGCCTTGATTTTGCTTCTTTGGAATAAGGCCTCATATTATTTTCAGAATTCAGTAGAAACTAACCCAGTCCAATCCTGCATGAAGCAAATATCTTACTAAATGGCCCACTTGTGGCCTTAGCCAATCTTGGATAAATTTTTAATTGACATATATAGCTTAATGGGGAGTTTAATTGCCAAGTGTTCTAATTATGTCCTGATAATTGACTAATTTATTTGTGTTTTTATATCCATGTTACATATTGGCCATAATATTTATATATTTAAATTTTGGTTCATAATGCAGAAATTATCACTTATTTACATCCCCACCATTTTTTTTTTCCTGCTGACACTTTGAGATCAGTCTTGGCATTTTGCCATTCTGTGATTCCACTTTTCAACTTGGATAGAGAACAAGTAGTCAATAATTTTATCCAGTATATGTAGATTTTATGCTGAAATATGTTTTGGGAAAATTGGCTTGATTTAATTTAAAATGATTCCTAATATATCCTTTGTTTATATTTTCACTTTTAAATTGAATATATTGTGCTAATATTATTTAGATAACATTTCTACATCTAGCTTTTATACCATATTGGAAAAAAAGATAATTTATCAAAGTAGTTATTTTTCTGAATTTCTGACATAATTTTTCTTTTTACTCACAGTAAAAATACTAATTAGATCTAGATGTAAATAGGTAAACAAAGACAAAATCCTTATTTATTTCTTAGTCATAGTTATTTGCTCCTCTCTGGCCCATAAGGATTTTCTCTGTTTTACCAGTGTTTGTTTTATTTATAGTGACTAGTAGGGAGAATCTGGCTTTTTGGGTTCAAAATTAATTGCTATGCTTCTTTATAAGTTCCTTGGTAAGATCTTTTCCCCATTTGCCCACAATTCAATATCTTGTATATTTGTTTGCATTTTTGTATTTTGTCACCTGTAGTTAAAATCTGAGTCTTTCTACTACTCGTTATTATAAATAATAAAAATTATAATAATAGCTATTAATATTTTTCTTGGATTTTATACTCTTTTAATAACAATCTGAGGCAATGTAGTGGATAGAGGGCTGACTTTGAAACTTTGAACCCATGGGCTCATGTCCAATCTCTGACGCATATTGATTATGTGACCCTGTTCAAGTCACTTAACTTCTCAATGCTCTTAGATAACTCTCTAAGATTAGAAGATGCAAGAAAGCTGCTGACCTACCTACATTTGGTGGAGGGAATAAAAGAGGGGAAGAAGGAAAGAGAGAATGAAAGAAAGAAGAGAAGGGAGAGAGGAAGGAAATGGGGTCACAGAGCTTGTGCCTCGGACTGGATTTGAACTTGTTTGCCTTACTCCAGGTTGATCACTCCATCTACTGTGTTCAGTGGGAATTCCAATAAAATAAAAATCTTTCCTATCTCATCTTTTCATGACTATAACCTTCTCTGCTTCCCCTTCCCAAGCCATCCTCCCCAAAAATGACATGATTATTCACAGGCAGCATGAAAGGAAAAAACAAAACAAAACAAAACGCTGGGCCAAACAGTCTTTGGCACAACGATAAAGTCTGTCACACAAAATGTCAAGCTGAAACGAATGTTGGATCTTTTCTGTCTCTTCTCTCTTAAGCAGTCTGTTGGGGCTTGTGTTCTTGATTTTGAAATTATTCTAAATACCTTTGCTTTGATAGTACAGAATTTCAGGAAATAATGTTTTATCATTTAAAAGAAATGAAATAATGCATTTAAGATGGTTTATTTTCTTTTTAATATCTTCCCTTAATTAGTAAATTTTTTATATTTTTCTCAAATGCATAGCTATCCACTAATGTGCATGTATTTGTATGTATACATATATATTTATTTATCTCTCAAAGTCTACAGGCTAAATGTTAAAATGCAGAAGGTATGTTTTCCTAGAATCACTGCCTTCTACTTACAATTTCTGCAGGTACACAATATCCCATTAATCCTGATTTGCCAATTGCACCCCAGTTATATTTTCTTCTCTGGGATGATGCAGAGAAGTTACATGAATTTTCTGGTACCTCACATAAGGGTAATTTCCTGAAAATTCTATTTTATCACACAATGCTGTCTATTAAAATTCTTTGAAAACAATTTTCATCACATAAAATTTCATTATATCAAAATGTTTTATCATATAAAGTTTCATAAGTATCCCAATCCAGAACTCCGTAGGTGTTATATCCTATAGTAACATAGAATTAGGAGTAAGAAGGGCTTTTAGATATTATTTTGTGGAGTTGCCATCTCTATACAAATGAAGAAGCCAGAAACTAATACCCAGCTAGATAGAGTGGTTTTCCTAAGATTACTCAGAAAGTACCAGGCCTAAGATTTGAACCCCAGTTTTCTGACTGCATTAATATATAGGGTGGCTCAAAAGTCCTAAAGTTTAAATTCATTAAAGCTTAAAACTGCATTGAGACTTTTAGGATACCCAGGACAGCATTTGTACAATGCCTAAAGGTTTGCAAAGTGCTTTATCTATATTATTTCATTATTTCATTTCATTATAATCTAGGGGGATAGGTGCTATTTTTGTCCCTATTTTATAGATGAGGAAACTGAGACTGAAAGAAGTAACCCTCCTTGCTCAGGGTCACTCAGTTACTAAGTTTCTAAGGCAAGATATGAACTAAAATCCTCGCAATTTTGAGTCCACTGAATTTAACTAGCCAGCACTCTAGTCATCATACTATTGTGTGACAAAAAAAAATTGTTTTCTTTTTGAAAACAAAAAACAATAGAATTTTCTCAACATTTGAACCAATGAGTGAGGTTGTCACAATTCAAATTTCAGTTTAAAAAGCAGTGAAAAAGCTTCTTCAGCTGAAAGGAAAAGAGGGATTTTTTTTTCCTTTCTCCTTTTCCCCAAGACGATGCTTTCATGTGTAAAGAAGCACATTACTCACGCTCCCTAGTAACGACAGCATCATTGTTCTGCCTTAAAAAATGAACAAAATCACCATCAAAGAGTCTTCTCAAGTTTGAGGATGGGTCTTGGTAACCTGTGGCTTTTTCAGCACCTACAAAATGAAGATAAGCAATACTTGTTTAGACACTTATATTTAGAGATTCTGGTCTTGGATGGGTTCAGTCAATCTATGCAATTTTCATACCTTGTTTAAAAAATAAACAGAAAGAAAGATAAAGATTATTATAAATGATAGTTGCAGAAAATATAATTTCCCAAATGCAACTTAATGTGGTCTAGTGGAATTTTCATTAGTTACTCTGGCCCTAATCAGATTGAATGCAAATTGTGGTTTCCATATTTGCTGTCAACTCATAGGCAACATTTCCATGAACTATCGTGCAAATCTAAAAGTTAACCCCAGATGCTGATACCTAACTATTGCAGTTTAGGCAATACATTTACCTCTTTGTTGAATAGATATTTCCTAATCTAGTGAGTACTGTGAATTGGCAATAGCCCCCAGCTTTAGGCAAACAGAAGAAGAAATGTGTGCCCATGTGTGCAAAGCATGTGAAGTGAGATGCTATGAATAAAAGGTTCCCTATGATTATCAGGAACCAATTTATCACATCTCTAACACAGGAACCCATGAAGAAATTAGGGTAATTTATAAGCCATTTTACAACTTCTACTACACCTATATACCTTTTAAGATTTAAAGTAGGTTGTGCTATTTGAGCTATTTATATGAGTAGCCTGCTGTTCTGTATTTTATGGTAGGTTGCCATAGATATCTTAATTTGCCTACTTTTGTTTTAAACTATTTCTTACTCTGCAACATCACCATTAAGGGTATTGCTGATTTTTAGTGAAAAAAAAAGACGTAAGTTCTAAATTATTACTTCAAAATTAAAGAATCCCATATTGTTTGCTTCCTGTTCGGTAATGCTAAATTAAAATTTAATAAAACTAAAACTATCCTCCCACTACTCAAACTATTCTTGCCCTCAGCTTCGATTTCTCCTCTTCTCTTCATCTTTGTATTTATCTATTCCCATGTTTGTTTCTTCCTTTGTCATTGTGTTTTTATTTGTGTTTTAATCATTCCATCTTTTCTGTTCTCCTTTCATTTGCAGTGATTTTTGTTCTCTAATTGAACTACTTGTTGTTATCTGAATTATTATCAGTTTTTTTGTTTGGGTGTCCATACAATTTTTTTTTTATAACATGGTCTCAAAATTGTGATTTTTTTACACTTTATTTTTACAGCCTCCTTATCCATCTTTGAGAACTTAAGGTCTCTCCTCCACTTATCTCCCCCTTTCTTTTCCTTAAATACTTTCCCAACATTCTTTCTCTTTTTCCCTCTTCTTTTTCTCCTTGATCCTTCCTTCCTCCCTCTTTTGGCCCATCCTCACTTTTCTTTTCTTTGTCGTTCCTTTTCTCTCTTCTTATTCTCCTCTTTCCCTCCTTTCTCTTATACTTCCTCCTACTGTGTGTGCTTTCTCTATCTCCTGGCTCTATCCATCTGTGTGTCTGTCTCTTTCTCCTCTTCTCTCTCTATTGCTCTTTCTCCCTCTCTGCCCCCCTTTTTCTTTCTGTTTCTCTCTCTCTCTGTCTCTTTGTCTTTGGCTCTCAGTCTCTCTTTTTCTTTTCCTCTCCTTCCCTCTGCCCATAATAGTAGGATACACTTGTGTAGAATTAACTTCCTTCTTTCCAAGTATTATTTTTTTCCTTTAATCAAGGATACAGGGTAATGTGTCTGCTATAAAACTATGGTCATTAACTACTCCTTCCAGATTTTTTTAGATGCACTCCATCCCTGGCCAGGAGCTGTCATTTCTATAGCAGATGTCCAAATCCCATTCTCAGACATCATCTTGTTAGGATCAGGTTTGCTCTGCTCTGCTCTATGCTATTAGTAAACTGCATTGATGAAAACAACACCTGTTCCCTTATGATTTTCGATTTCTTGCCCAGGACCTAATGATCTTTGGAAATGCTTCCTAAGTTCTTTCTGGTGCCCACATGAATCACCAGAACTGGGTCAAAGTCATCTGTTTTGGCAAATCTTGCAGGTCATCTGTGATGGTTTGGATACATGCCTTGGAAAGAAAATAGACCTCTCTATTATTGTTATCAGGTTGACAAATAGTTCACAACATTGTAGCAGGAAGTCTCCAACCATCATTTTTTCCCCATCATCTGACCATTAAAAGATGATCTTTTTCTAGACAGTACCTGAAGATCTTCTTTTTCTCTTGCCTCTACTCCCTAATATCTATCCCAAAGTAGATCTAAAGCTTTACTCTTAGAAATTATGGGTTTACTTGATTAAAAAAGAAACCAATTATCTATTCCAAGGGAAAATGTCACCTTAAGGCATAAGCAAATGAATAAAAGGGTGAAAAATAAACATCTCCAGATATAGGTCAAGTACATATCTGAAAAGGTTTAGTTATAATCCTGCCTATGGGCAGAATGGACTACAATACACTATAAGGGTCCTTTCAACATTAATGTTTTAATTCTAATTTTTTATTTTTACTTTGGAGTGATTTTCAAAAGGATATTGGAGTGATATGATGATAAAATTTCTCAGGAAATTCATTATAGGAAAAAATTGAGAAATGTTTATAAATCAAACTGAGAAAGAAAACAATGTAAGATTACATTAATCTTGTTTCCAGATTAGTAAGTAATAACACAGTAGGAAAGAATATTGATTCTGAGACTTGTCTTTTGCATGGAAGTTGGTCATTGACTAAACTAGATACAAAAAGAAATAAACAGAAACAAGAAATAATAAATGAATGTTAGGAGTGAAATAATTACTGCTTTTGGCCATCTCATTCCTTGTTCAAGCAACATTTGTTGATCCTAACCTAAAACCTTGATGGAAGGCAAGAACCATATGATTGTTTTTCATAATAAAATGGTTGCCTGAAATGAGTAAAAATCAATTATAGCATAATACATAAGATTTAAGATGTCACATGGAATGTTAATTTTAATTGCTTCCTTGAGGGGTCATGGTATGTGATGGAAACCAGCCATATTTAAATTGCAAAAGAAGTTGTTTTAAGGAAATCAAATGGTTTAAAAGTTAATCTTACTTTATATTTGGAATAAATTTTTATTGCCTTTCTCTAGTCCCATCACATAGTACCCCCAAATGTTTTCTCATAGATATATTCAGAATTAAGATTTTTTTTGAAGTTATTTTAAAAAAGCTACTCAGCACGAGATATAAAGGGCTGGTTACATTCCAGGTTTCACTAAGTCTATTCAGTCAGCTATTAAGTGCCAGGCTTTGAGCTTGTGAACCACCCCTCTTCTTTTGTTCCAGTTTTTGAGTCTTCTACTTTGTTACAGTTAAGTTTCAGTGGCTATGAATAAGTGTAGTTTGCTAAGAAAGGAAAGCATTTGTAACAATACAAAGGAAGTCCATCCAAATGCATTGTTGCCTAGAATCTCTTCATAAGATCAAGGGTCTACCTGCTTGAAATGGGATGTTCTGTTCACTCCTTGCCACTAGGCATTTGTTGACACGCGAGGAAACTATTTTGATGCTGCTACCAGGACTTTTATCAGACTTCAGTGGCATATTTAGTGGGCAATGATAGGAGTAAAAGTTGATGTGGCTATAAAGAGCCTATGAAAGCTTTATTTCAATACCTTAAACTTGAGGTCTTATAGTTAGTGATATATTTTTTTAAATTACCCATTCATTTTCTACAAGCTGATGTAAAAACTTCACCTTGCTTTATTGTTAACACAGTTACTTAGATGAGTAGCTGCAGATGATTTCCATACTTTTTTCCCCCTTATTATCTCAAGTGTAAGAAGCTTCTCTTTGACCTTGGGAAGGCCCCTGAGAACTTTAGTTTCCTCATCTATAAAATGGTGAAAATAAGGCTTTTCCCCTCTTGTCTTCCAGAGATGTGAAGATCTAATGAGGAAATTTCCATCAAACAATCACTAAAATCAGTTGGTATTATTATCGAACTTTAGAAAGTCTTCATAGGGGACCTATTGTATAAATAAGAGAAAATGTAATGTTGTGCCTGGCTTGCAATTGCATTTGTACATATATTTAACTGTACAGGCTTATTATCTATGAATATCATATTATGAAATTTCAAATTAAAAAAAAGAAAACTTTTTATGGGGACTATTTCTATATCCTTATCTACTTAGAGATTCCTAACCTTATATCATGGATTTCTTTGGCAACCTGGTAAAGTCTATGGATCACTTCTCAGAATCTTGTTTTTAAATGCATAAAATAAAATATATTGAATTATATAGGAAAACAATTGGGTGGAAATACAATTATCAAAATATATATTTTTAAAAATTTCACAAATCTTCTGAAATCAATAGTCCCCAGATTAAGAACCCTTTCTTTTTGTTCTGTTTAGAACCTCACCTTAATTGCATGAGTAGCATTAGTTTAGTGATTTTTTTCCATTAGAAGTCCAAGACTGTTGGGGGTTTGTTGTTGTTTTGTTTTTGAGTCTGGGTCATCCTATCTTACCCAGTAGGAACCATGAACCCAGACCCAGACCCAGACCCCACTGCTGATCAGCACAGAAGCTTTAATTTTGCGTCTCTTAGTGCCAGGCTTAGTTCAGATACCATGCCAGCTTTAGACTTTACTGAAGGCCAAAAATCCTAAGATCAAGAATTTTATGGATAGTTCCAGATTGTCCTTCAGGATGGTTAGATCAGTTCACTACTTCACCACTGATTCATTAATGTTTCAATTTTTCCTCATCTCCTTCAGCATTTGTCATTTTTTACAGGTGTGAAGTAGTTCTCAGAGTTGTTTTAATTTGTTTTTCTCTAATCAGTTGTGATTTAGAGCATTTTTTCATATAACTATAGATAGTTTTGATTTCTTTTTCTAAAAACTGCCTTTAACTATTTATCATTTGTGGAATGGCTTTTATATTTATGAATTTGATTCAGTTCCCACACACACACACAGACACACACACACACACACACACACACAGACACACACACAGACACACACACAGACACACAGACACACACACACACACACACACACACACACACACACACATATATATATAAGAAATGAGGTCATTATTACAGAAACTTGCTATAAATTTTTTTATTACTTCATTGTCTGTGGTACCTTTAAGCAAAATATAGTCTCCCCAATCATCTCTTTTGGTTGTCTACTTTTCCTTTGTCTGAGATTGTGATTGCTTCCTCAGCCTTTTTAAAATTTCAATTGAAGCATAATAGAGTCTGCAACTGCCCATTATTTTAACTCTTTCTGTGTCTTCCTGTTTTTTAGTGGTTTTCTTCTGCACAACATATTGTTGGATTCTGTTTTTTAATCCATTCTGCTACCTGCCTCAAGTTTATGGTTTAGCTTCTCTAATAGTTATGGTTATTAACTATGTATTTCACTCCATCCTTTCCTTTCTTCTTCTTCCTTCTTTCTTCTTACTTCTTCCTTTTTTCTTTTTTCTTCTTTCTTCTCGAGGAGACTGAACTGTAAATCCAAAATATAGTATTTTCTCAAATTGAAAAAATTCAGAAAACTGATAAGCTAGCTTTAATGGATGGTACATTAAGGTTTGTAGAATTCTATTCATATGTCATCTCATTATATATCCTAACAAAAACCCTGTACGGTAAGTACTATTTTCCCCATTTCATAGATGAAAAAATTGAGGACGAGAGAGGTTTTGTATGTACGAACGAGGTAATACAGACACATACATAATGAATGAGCTTTCATTTTTCAGGCATATTAAACAATTGGCCCTGCATAAGAATGCATGAGAAAATTTAAGACAAAAGCCATATATAATAATATGTCAATGACAAAAGTAATATAAACAATGGAAAATATTTATGGAGAAAAGAATATGCAGAATTTTACAATTCTGGTGTCTTAATATTTAAATTAGTTTTGACCCATATTTCAATATAGTATTGATAAAATTACCAATGTAAATAACTAAGGAATCGTTGAACTGGAAAGAACATTGGGTGTCATCTCTTCTAATCTACTCATGTTACAATGAAGAATCTCAGGTCCAGAAAGAATGACTTGCTTAAGTTCATGATAGTTGGTTGATGTCATTTAGCAATTAGCTTTGATTAGTGTGTAGTACATAATAGGTGCTTAATAAACTATTTTTGATAGTGGCAGAATCTAGACCTAAAGTCTAGAATTCTAGTCAACTAGTCTTTTAATATGATAATTAAATATAATTGAACTGATTCATTTTTCTTTAAAGTTTTTAAAAATAGGAAAAAAGAACCTCCCCCACCAAAAGAGTCAAAGGGCATTTAGAATTACATTTTCGGTTTAACTTTTCACTCCACCTCCAAAATATAAGTGTTATGATAGAACTGTATCTGTCACCTGTTTGAGATTGCACCTAATGCTTAGTAAGATAAAGTCAAATCTATCCTAGCAATAGTCAAATAAAAATCATTTGACTTGAGATTTAATGCTTTTTAAAAGTTAATGATGTTATACCAGTGGATGCTTTTTCCTATGATTGCTTAAACTAGGAAAGGGAGCGGTTGCTCAGAACAATTTGAATCTAATTAAATGATAATTTCTGTAATGTTAGTATTCTGGGCAAAAGAAAAGAAACAGTTCATTTTGGCAACTTCTTTTTTTTTTTAATAAGACTCTGCCCATTGTGCCAGGGACTGTATGAAATGTCACAGAGAGTTTGTTTAGAAACGGAAAAATAAGATTCAATACTACAATGAATTTGGGATCACCATTTAAGTATTCTTTCCATGATGGTAATCACTCCCCATCCCTGGCCATCAATTGTGAAATTTTTTGTCCATGTCCTCCAATGAATGGGAGGCTCTCTGGTGGTGGCTCTGTCTCTATACTGGGCATCACCTGTAGCTTATAGAATATACTTCAATGATAAAATAAGGGAAAAATAGTTTTCATTCCGGAATGTGAGAAAATTAAATTAAAAGGTATACTTTTGCAGTAACAAAGGGAAATGACTAAAAATATTCACCTTTTCATCAATAATTTTCATTTTCATAAACAGAAACTCCTTCTGTCTGTACATTTGATTATATGACTCTCCTAAGAGTCATTTATGCCACTTATCCCCATAGCTTCTACAGGTTTTTCTGCTCATGCTTTAGAAGAGTGAATGTGTGTGTGTGTGTGTGTGTGTGTGTTTCATCTCATCCTAATGCCTATACAGTTTATGCACACATATGTAATTATTAAAAAATATCATCAGTTCCACAGTTTTGGTAAAATGTGTATTTAGTACATTTTTATAGAAATAGGCAGCCCTGATGCTCAGCAGATCACTTCTTGATGTGAAAAGAAAATGAAGAAGGCCCTCAATTTTGGGGTTACCTAGGGGTGAAATTATAGAAAGATGCTGTCTACCACCAGAGAAAGAACAGAGAGATGGAACTATGTATTGTGTAGTGTCAAATGCTGGCCTTCCCTAATGCAGGATTGAGAGGGAAAGAGAGAAAGAGAGAAATGAGTTGGAACTCAAATCTAAAAAAAAAAAAAATGAAAACAAAGAGGGTAGATAGGTGACTCAGTGAATAGAGCCCAGGCCTGGATACTGGTGGTACTGGATTCAAATTTGGCCTCAGACATTTCTTGGTTATATGGCTCTGGGCAAGTCCCAGTTGCCTAAACCCTCAATGCCCATCTACCTTGGAACCAATACTTAGTATCAATTCTAAGATGGAAGGTAAAAAAAAAAATGAAGTGTCTGAGGCTGGCTTTGAACTCAGTTTTCCCATATTCTAGGTACAGTACTCTGCCATCTAACTGCCCCTAAAAAGCTTAATGATTGTTTTTGTTCAATCATGTCCAACTCTTGACCTTTTGGGTATTTTTGGTCAATATTTTGGAGTGGTTTACTATATCATCTTTCTTCATAGTTCCTTTGTGGTTAAATAGTTGTATAACTCAGACTAGCTTGATCATTCATATTCACTCTTCAAACAATATTGCTGTGACTGTATTCAGCATTTCCTTGGTGCTTCTCATTTCACTCTTCATTATTTCATGCAAGTCTTTCCATGTTTTTTAGAACCAACCTGCTCATCATGTAAGAAATTACAGAACCAGTAGAATTCTTTACAAGAATTGTTGTCTCACCATTTCAAAATTACAATAAAATCAACAATTTTTGTCAGTGACTTGGATAAGGGTATAAGTTATATGCTCATTAAGTTTCCAGGAAACAATCAGCTAGGATTTCTAGCTTTCACAATAGATGAAAAAATGAACATCCAGACCCATCTTGAAAGGCTAGAACACTGGGCCAAATCTACAAAGGTGAAATTTAATAAGGCTAAGTGTCAAGACTTACACTTGGATTCACTCAAATTCACAGGTTCAAGAGGGGAGGAAATGGAAAAATAAAAGTCAATCTGTCAAAGTGGTATATCTGAAGTACAGTGCTCACTACATTACTCCCCTGCTCAATAAACCCCAATGCCTCACTGTTACATCTTGGACAAAATACAAACTCTTCTCTTTGGCATTTTAAGTCTTAACAGGCCACCTCCAGCCTACTTACCTTTCCAATTTATTCTCCTTTATACATTGTAGTTCTTTTCAGAGTGGCCTTCTTACTGTCCTTCACACATAACATTCCATTTTCCATTTTTGTGGCTTGTGCAAGCCATCCCCATGCATGGAATAAATCCTTCATATCTTGTCCTCTTAGAATCCTATCTATAAAATGTGCTATGGAAGGAAATGACAAACTAATCCGGTATCTTTGCCAAGAAAATACCAAGTGGAGTTGTGAAAAGTCAGACACAACTGAATCTGAACTACAAAAACATACCCACATCCATCCATCCTTCCATCTCTCTCTCTCTCTCTCTCTCGTTGTCCCTCTCTCTCTCTCTCTCTCTCTCTTTCCATCTGTCCATCCATCCATCCGGCTCTCTGTCTATCTGTCCATCCATCTATCCATCTATCTTTCTATCTATCTATCTATCTATCTATCTATCTATCTATCTATCTATCCACTTACTATCTGCTAACTACTTTCCTGTGTCAAATATATGTTGATTTTATCTCACACTACCAAGCATTTTTGCCTTTATATCCATAGTGCCTAGAATGTAATAGGTGTTTAATAAATGCTTTTTGATTATTTGCTCTGACAAAGATCTTGGGGTTTTAGTGAAGTGAAAGTTAGTTTAATCATCATGGATATCTATACCAAAAAATTAATGTACTCTTCAACTATGTAATAGAATTATGGGAGGACTAACAAGTCCCACTGTCCTTTAGACAGACAACATCTGAAGGGTTGTGTTCATTTTTGTGAAACACATTTTAGAAAGGATATTGATAAACTGGATGACATCCAGTGGAATTGCAACCAAAATGGTGAAGGACCCTCTGGCCATTCTGTATGAGGATCAGTTGAAGGAACCAAAGCTGTATTTAGCTGAAAAAGAGAATACTTAGAAGGAAATGCTATAATACTTCAAAGATATGATATGGAAAAGTTAGCTTCATTCTTTTGTTTCCTGGAGACAGATCAAAAAACATATGTAGATACAAAGGGGATAATTTAGGTTCAACATAGGGAAAAACTTCTTAATAATTAGTATTATACAAAGTAGAATGAACAGTTTTGTAAGGTAGGAATTCTCTCAATGGAGATTTTCAAATGAGATGATTTATGTGAAACACTTTGCAAACTTTAAAACATCTTACAGACTATTATTGTTAATATTAAATGAGTCATTATATAATAATATGTGGGAAGCCAATAAGAGAATAGATAAAAATCTGAGATGCCTCTTTTGACCCCTTTTGTGATCCTTGTGATTTCTTCTTGAAAAGTATTATGGCCTTACTGAAAAGCTTTAAGTTCCTATCAAACCTGAATTTTAAGGGTTAACACTGTTAACACAGCAAGGAATGCTGCTGCCTGTTATAGCTAAGGCCAAGATACTCCCCAACTTGGCTTTCTGATAAGAACCTAGTCAAAACTCAGCCTTGGCCTTGGTCTATTCTGAAGCCAATGTTTTGTGTTTTGATGTGACATAATTTGTAACTTCTGCGCATCTGCAAAGTTTCGGGGGGCTTCTTTTGTGTGAAATGAGTCTTGAAATATATATAATAAACTCCATGCTCCTGGAGCCAGAGCTGGAAGCATGAGGTAAAAGACATTTCCCTTGTCCTGTCCTTATTTCCTTATCAACTAAACTGTCCTTATCAGAGATGATAAAGAGATCTCCACAATAATAGTTATTAATAAATCATTTAAATCCGTTTTGTTATCAATTAATAAGTTTTTATTAATTAATAACAAATATTTAAAAGTTTAGTTCAGTGGTTCCCAAACTTTTTTGGCCTACTACCCCCTTTCCAGAAAAAATGTTACTTAGCCCCCTGGAAATTAATTTTTTTAAATTTTAATAGCAATTAATAGGGAAGATAAATGCACCTGTGGCCATCACTGCCCCCCTGGCTCGCTGCAGCACCCACCACTTTGGGAATCACTAAACTAAACTTTAGTTGATCATTTGTTCAACATGTTAGGAATGTCTGGATAGAGTGGTATACTGAGAACCAAACTTGGAATAAGGAATATCTGAGTTCAATCCTGCATCCAAATTTAGTAGCCATATGACCATGACCATGGATAAGTCTTTTAATATTTCAGCGGATCATTTTCCTCAACTATATATATAACATGGTGATGATTCTTGATTGATGTTTTATTAATATACTTTACATGTTATCTTAAAGCACCATAAAATGCTAGTTATTGTGATTTTATTATTATATCAGAGTTAGAGGGAATGTGACCTAGATGACAGATTGCCAATTCTATCAGGAAGATATGAGTTTGAATCCTACCTCAGACACTTTATTGTGCCATCTTAAAAAAGTTGCTTTACATCTTTCATCTATGAATTGCGGAGACTGGACTTCAGTGATCTTTAAGGCTCTTTCAAGATATAAATCTTTGATCTATTGTATAGAGGGAAAAGTTATTCAAGTGCCCCTTGGGTGGGTTGGGCAAGAGAGCTCCTGAAGTTTCCAATGCAGGAATTCTGAGTCAGAGATAACTGACCTTTGTACTCAGGTGCTCAAGACAGTACCAGGATTGCTTCAGAATAGTCTACAGGCTCCCATTTTCATCCCCAAATATGACAAACAGAATGAGCCAATGATCTGGCACTGGCACTTTTCCCTCTATGTGAGTTTGAATAAATTATTTAATTTCTACTAGCCTCAGTTTCTTTATCTGTAATATTAAGTTGTTAGTCCATTTAAAAAATTTTTAATTTATGACCCACATCTATCTCCAAAGATCAAGTAATTCTTTCTCCCCACCCCCTTCCAAATAATATAGACTATTTTCAGGGAAAAAAATCTGATTTTTATATAATGTTCCCCAATTGGCTCTGCTACTTTCTCTGTAGTACTCTTTTTGCTCTATGGACTAAGATTAATTGTGCTCATAAATTCAGGGCAGCTACATGGCTCAGTGAATAGAGTCCTGAACCTGAGGAAAATCTGAGATGATATCATACTACCAATGCTTACTATCTTGATTCATTTGAGCAAGCCATTTAAACTTTTCCCAAACTTTTTAAATTTCCTCATTTGCAAAATAGGGATAATAATAATGCCACCTACCTCACAGAATTACCATTAGGATAATATATATTTTATATTATCCTATAATAAATACATATTTATATGTAAATAAAAATATAGTATAATATATAAAATATAATTATATATATTTATAAAGTGATTTATAAACTTCAAAATGGCATGTAAAGGCTAGTTATTGTTTTTACTATCATAATATCTTAATCTCATTTCTATTTTAGTATGTGTGAATGAAGACCTACAGACACCAAAATAAAGATATTTTCACTGACGGGCATCTAGCCACCCTCTCCTGTTCCGTAGATTCTTCTTTGCTAGTATCAGGAGACTTTTTCTTAGGCTCAATTCATGCTGTTCAGAAGGGATATTGGCTTCTTTTAACCCAGAAAGTGTTTTCCTTTTGTTACTAACCACAATATAAATGCAACAAAAAGTTTTAATATTAGGTTAGCAAATATTCAGCAAATCAGAAATGCATTTCTTTACAAAATCAATACAAAGAAAAAACCATTTTACACTAGCATGCTCTTTTAGAAAAAAATAACTGTATTTCATAACTGTGAGATGTCTAGGAAAATTCTGGTTACTAGGAAAAGTGCTGTGGCTTAGGGAAAGCATTGAAACTCCCTATTGGCTAATAGTCAAAACCAAAATAATCCAGGGAAAGAATTCACTAACTCCATTATAGTTTGATGGCCAATCCAAAGATTAGTTTGCTTTAATTAGTGGTAGATTCAGGGAAAAAAGGTAAAAAAAAATACTTCCTGCTTCATTCACCATGTCCAAATGTTGCATTACTCATACTACAAATATATTGGGAAAAAGTTGAATGGTAGAACTCTATATGTTTTATATATGTTATATAAAATATGTTCAATCATTAATAAAATGAATTATTCTTATGGTTTCAAGGAGGGGGGCCTATTTTTGTTAAATTAAACAACCAATCCTTTTGGCTAGAGGTTTCTTGTCACTGTCAGAACTATTATGTGTGACAATGGAATCTCCAAAAAGCATCCTTTCATTATGGATAGTGAAAAATAGAAATTAAATTATCCTGATCTTCCCCAAGGCACTTTAAGTATTTTTCTTTCACACCTTGACTGATTAAAAAAATTACATGCAATCCCTTTCAGTTAAGTTCATTAAATAAAAGATAATAAATATTGTGCATGTACAAGCACTCTGCTAGGTACTGGCAATTCAAAGACAAAAATAAAATAGTTCCTGTCTTCAAGGAGCTTACATTTTATAGAGGAGAATCAATACATGCACAGAGAAGTCAATACAAAATATGAATTTAGTCAATACAGAGTCATTTAAGGGGTGGGAAGGCGTATACTACTAAGATGAGTGGGCAGGAAAGGAGCAGCAGTCAAAGCAGCAAGGTCTTATAGCAGGGAGCACATAAACTGAGTAATAGTAATGATGATAATAATGATAATATAAAAATAGCTAGCATTTACATAGCACCTACTATGTGCTAGACAATTTGCTAAGTGATTCTCAAATAGTATATCCTCAACCCATCCTGGAAGGTAGGTGCTGTTATTATTCCCATTTTACAAATAAAGAAACTGAGGCAAAGAGAGGTTAAGTGATTTGCCTAGGGTCACACAAATACTAAGTGACCAAGGCAACTGTTCAACCCAGGATTAAAAACACTATAAGGAAAGAAAATACTTTCATTTACTCAATAAATATTTTAGAATATCCACTATTATTTTTTTAACATTTATTAATATTCATTTTTAACATGGTTACATGATTCATGCTCCACCTTTCCCCTTCAACCCCCCCTCCTGCACCCCCCCCACCCATGGCCGATGCGCATTTCCACTGGTTTTGTCATGTGTCCTTGATCAAGACCAATTTCCAAATTGTTGGTGGTTGCCTTGGTGTGGTAGTTTCGAGTCCACATCCTCAATCATGTCCACCCCGACCCATGCGTTGAAGCAGTTGTTTTTCTTATATGTTTCCTCTCCTGCAGTCCTTCCTCTGAATGTGGGTAGCATCTTTACCATAAATCCCTCAGATATACTATTTTTCTGAATTACACGTAAAAACAATTTTAAACATTTTTTTAAAAAATTTTTGAGTTCAAAAAAAAAAAAAAACAAATTTTGAGTTCCAATTAAATTTTGAATTCCTCCTTTCCACTTTATGCTTCCCTCCTATCTCTCACCCCTCCCTGAGATAGTAAACAGTCTGCTACAGATTTTACATAGAGCATCCACTTTTATTAATCAACAAAAGGGCATTTATTAAGCATCTACTATGTGTCAAGAGGCAGTGTGGAGTAGTGGCATGAGTACTTGTCTTGAAACCAGGAAGACCCAAGTATAAGCCCACCTCTAAGACATATTGGCTGTGTGTGACTCTGGGCAAGACATTTAACTACCCTAGGTATCTCTCTAAAAGTATTAGTGGAGAAGGTAGCCTGGGTGTAGCCTCTGCCAAAGAAATCATTAATCCCATCCCTGTGTTGTACTCTGTTCTAGCTGCCATGCTTAGATAACATAGTACCGTTTCAGGTAAGGCTTCATTCTCATGGAATTTTAATATTTAAAATTATAACCCACCTTACACAATGACTGGAAAAGAGATGTCTTTATGGTTGGATTATAAAGCTTTATTAATATTGTGTTGCTTCTTTAGAATACCTCTAAACGTCAGAGACATTGTCTATTGTACGGGAGTTTCACTATTAGATGAAGATGTCTGGGAATTCATCTGGATGAAATTCCACTCCACAACGGCAGTATCTGAGAAGAAAATATTATTGGAAGCTTTAACTTGTAGCGATGACAGAAACTTACTAAATCGGTGGGTCATTCAAATTCCTAAATGTGTGTGTGTGTGACCATATTAGCATCTTTAACTAAAGTCCTTCTCTGATGCCTTCTCCTGGACTTTAGAGGACTTGGGTCCTCAAGGAACCGACAAGTTGACCAGTCCTGGAAATTAGAAGTCTGAATGCTTCCTTCAACTCTTAAGCCAAGGTTTAGGGACATTTTTCATCAGAGATTGACCATTATTGTTTTGTTACCCAGGATCTCCCCAGAATAGTCCACTTAGGCATAGAAGCCCTATTAGAGCTACTGACAAAAATCATGGAGAATTTAAATGTTGAACAAACATTAGCCAGTTGCATTAAGGAAAACAAGTGTAGCCACAACTTTTATTGTGTAAAAGAATGGATGCCACTTTAAGAACACAGAACAAATTATTTCATTTGAGGTGACTACATAAATTGTAATACATTAAGAGTGGTTCTGAAAAACACAATTCACCATTTGGTTCAAGGATGTCATGCATAAAGCCTTGTAGGTCAAGTCTGTTTGGTCTGGTAGATTTTTAAAATTCACTTTTAATTGGGTTAATTTATTTCTTATTAAATAATGTTAGTTTGACACCCCTGACCTTAGAATCCTCCTTGAAGAATGTGACAAATTCAATTATGCTTTTAAAAAACAAGATTGTTGCAGATTAAAAAAATATCAACTGACTAAAAATCACTTCCTTCTAATCTTTCCCTCTCCCTCCCCCCATTTTATGTTTAAAGGCTTCTGAATCTATCACTGAATTCTGAGGTGGTGTTGGATCAAGATGCAATTGATGTCATAATCCATGTAGCTCGAAATCCACATGGCAGAGATCTGGCGTGGAAGTTTTTCAGAGATAAATGGAAGATATTAAATACCAGGTAGATACAAAAGGTAGCACTTTCGTACTTAAATAATGAAATGAAAGGTGACCCACAATAGAGTGACACCTAACATTTTCTGAGGTAGCCAAGAGCCCTAAAAGGGGTTCCAACTGGATTAAACAAAGCTTTAGGGGATTTCTCCTTGAAATTTTTAATGCTGCAAAGATTGGGCACTTCCACTCAGTGGAAAAATTAGAGAAGTTTCTTAGAGGACATGAATCCAAGAATGTGAAGGTCTGTTGTGTAGAAAAGAGATTGGATTCATTCTACTTGGCTCCCAAAGGCTTATAAGCAGGAATAATGGTTAGAGGTTACAAAGAGGAGAATTAGGGCTTCGTATTGAGGGAAGGAAAAAAATTAAAAATGAATACTCTCTGAAAATTGAGTGGTCTACCTTTGGAAGTAAGAAGTCCCTGAAGGTCTTCCATCAATAATAAAATAATGATGCCTAATAATAACTACCATTTATATAGTATTTTAGGTTTGAAAAGGGTTTTGCAAATCTTTCATTTTGTCCTTACAACAACCTTGGGAGGTAGAGGCTATTAACCCCATTTTTCAGATGAGGAAAACAAGGCAGGCAGAGGTTAAGTGAATCACACAGCTAGTTTCTGAGGTTCTACCTTTCTGACTCTATCTCCAGGCTTTAGTTCATTGACCCACCTACTTTGGACTAAAGCCTGGAGATAGAGACTTAGACTAGATGACCACTGTGGTCCCTTTTGACTCTAAAATTTTGTAATTCTCTGATTCCTAAAATTTCTTAAATTATTTTTTCAGGAAAATAATTAAAATTAATAATTTTCCTGAATCCAGTCTATGAGGACAATGACATTGTACCATAAAAATTGGTTATCAGATTCTAGATAAAAGAAAATGATGTAAGAGAAATATGCATGCATTATAATAACTGGACAAAATTTTAATGCCCTAGGACAGATTATTGAGCGGCAATCTCTGCACTTGGTATTATGAAAACCTAGGTTCAAGTTTTACCTCAGACATCAGCAACATAAACCTAAGAAAGTAACTTCGCTTTTCTGCTTTTAAGTTTACTCAATTGTAAAATGAGGAATTCTGATTCAATAGCCTTTATGATTTCTTCTAGCTCTAAATAAATTATCATATAACCCTATTAAGAACTTTTAAAAAGTACCAACTAACTATAGATAGAATAGATAGTTTCAAGGAAAAGGAAAGCTACATCATTTTTCAAATTTCTAGACATTTCCTCTGGGGGCCCTTTTGTTTCATGGTGAGATTTCTTTAAGTCCTATGTGTCTGGTTATATTAAATATTTGAATATTTTGTAATGTGTTAATTTAATACAGTGATTATCTCTGTGGTACATTAAAATTGAATTTATAATCAAGCATGTAAATACTGGATAGAAGGATAAGAATTATCTCAGAGCAATTATTTGCCTCCTCGATTTAATTGTCCAAGGAATATCTAGAAAAAGAGTTGTTTTCTCTCCAAAAAAAATCTTCTAAGTTTCTTACTATATAAGTACATCTTTATCAGTCTCTTGAACAGAAGAGGTCGTTTCTAAGAGGATGTGTTCACTTGGACATACAGATATTTCACTGTCCAATAAAAGTATTTCTACTCCAAGAATATAGATTTTCTTATCTGCATTTTCAGAGCTATAGAACTTTGAGTAATTGATATCTTTAGTAGCTGAAAAGTTCCGTGTACCTAAGAGATTCTTTAAAAAAAAATTGAGGGGCAGCTGGGTAGCTCAGTGGATTGAGAGTCAGGCCTAGAGACGGGAGGTCCTAGGTTCAAACCCGGCCTCAGCCACTTCCCAGCTGTGTGACCCTGGGCAAGTCACTTGACCCCCATTGCCCACCCTTACCACTCTTCCACCTATGAGACAATACACCGAAGTACAAGGGTTTAAAAAAAAAAAAATTGAGTGTGACAAATACTTAAATATAAAATTATTTCCAATTATCAAGCACCTATTGCTGTACATGAAACATAGTTTTTAAACTGAGGATATGAACTTGGTGTGTGTGCATGCACACATATCCACATATATCCACATATATATGTATATACACATACACGTATAAAGATAGATAACTTTATTTCAGTATATATGGTTTCCTTTATAATCTTAGGTATTTTATTCATTTAAAAATGTTATTTAGGGATCTATAGGCATCACCACATTGCCAAAGAGGCAAACTGTTTGTGACCCCAAAAAATGCACTAGTACTTCTTAATACTCATTTGTGTGGATCAGTATTCAATATTACACATAGGTTCAAGCCAGAGTTTAGAATCATTGCTAATAAAATATCCAAATATATCCTTGTGTGTGATACATTTCAATTATAAGATAGGGCTATAGCATGACCCTAATGGACAGTGTTATGTTTATTACATTAATTTATGTATAAAGTGAATGAATGATTTTATTAACAATAGTCTAGAAAATAATTTTCTATATCACTGTATTAAATTAAATACTATTTAGTTCTAGCTGTTTATGGATTATGATACTGGGTGTTACAGAAAGAGTATTCCAGTGCTCAAAAGGTTTATGTCTTAATGGTCTACAAATTTACCTAGCCCCTGATTCCTACGAGTCATCAATGACCTTCCTTCCTTCNCCACTTCCCAGCTGTGTGACCCTGGGCAAGTCACTTGACCCCCATTGCCCACCCTTACCAATCTTCCACCTATGAGACAATACACCAAAGTACAAGGGTTAAAAAAAACACCCTTAATGATAGATGCTGTTATTATCCCCATTTTGCAATGGAGGAAACTGAAGAATACAGAGGTTTTAACTTGCCCAGAGTTACATAGCTACTAAAGCTAGGTATCTGAGGTTGGATTTCCATGCAGGTTATCCTGATTCCAAAACCAGCAGTCTATCTACTGAGTCACCTAACAGCTTACATGAGTAAACTGAGATTCTTCGAAATGCAGGTGCCTTAGCCATGATAATATAGCTCTGTGATTTCCAAAGTGGGCACCACTGCCCCCTGGTGGTTGCTGCAGCAATCCAGGGAAGCGGTGATGGCCACAGGTGCATTTATCTTTCCTATTAATTGCTATTAAAATTTAAAAATATTAATTTCCAGGGGGCTAAGTAATATTTTTTCTGGAAATGGGGTGGTAGGCCAAAAAAGTTTGGGAACTGCTGATATAGCTAGTAAGTGGAAGAGTAACAACTAAAACAAAGGGGGGTGTGTGTGTGTGTGTGTGTGTGTGTGTGTGTTTGCTCTAAATTTGGAGTGCTTTATACTCTATCAGAGATACTTCTAAGCATATTGAGGCAGATAGGCTATGGAAATGGACTAGAAGTCAGAAAGATCTGAATTCAAATCCTGTCTCAGATACTTTATTTCCTGTGTGACCCCTATGCAATCTCACTGGGCTTTAATTTCCTCATTAGAAAAGGGAGAGGGTCAGACTTGATAATCTCAGAATTCCCTTCCAGCTTGAAATTTATAAACACCTTCACCAATATAATGATTCCGCAGAAATGACTTGATAGGAACAGAAGAACAATAAGTTGCTTGGCTATTTCACGAGGTCTAAATGCACAGGCAACTGCTAACTCTTTAAGAAAAAGACACAGATTTGACATTTTTTTATCTGCTAGAGATGAGAATCCTTGATTACCAAATCCAGAGAGGTTATTTCCATTAATTTAAATTTAATCTTTCCCTCCAAATGCACTAATTAATTTTAACTTTGTAGTTATTTCTTGATTAAATCAAACTCTAAAAATAAAACTTGAAATGAATGTGAGCACTTTTTTTAAGGAAATAATGTAGAACATGGCAATGGATAGCACTCGTTGCAGTGATGACAATTAACTATTCTGAATTGTTGAGTAATGCAAGACATATTATTTTACATAACAGCATTATGTACTTGAAGGTTAAATATGTAAACATTAAGCAGAACTCATGTGGAATAGTGGAAGTGGATAGAGAAATTACTTTAAAACTAGAATGATGTTGGCTCAAATACCATTTCTGACACATACTATGTGATTTTGGGCAAGTTACACCTTCTCAGGTTCCCAAATCACTCTCTAAAATTGTAGGCTGTGGACAAGGTACTAATGGACATTGGTAAATGATGTTTCTTCAGCTGGAAATCCCCTATATTTGTGAAAGGACAGATATAGTCCCTATCCTTCTATAAGGTAACATAGTGGATAGAGTTCTGCATCTGGAGTCAGAGAAAACGGAATTCAAATCTAATCTTGGATATTTACTAGCTGTGTGACCTTGGACAAGTTATTTCACCTCAGTTTGCCTCAGTTTCCTCAAATGAAAAATGGAAATAATAATGTCACCTACATGGCGGGCTTGTTGTGAGGATAAAATGAGATAATATACATAAGAATGTGCATAGCACAGTGCCTGGAATAGAGTAGGCATTAAATGAATATTTGTACCTTCCCTCCCCTTTTGCATGTGCCATAGAGTGTCCAGATCTACTTATCATCTCTGATAAGGACACCTTAGTTGATAAGGAAATAATGGGACATGGGAGATGATCTTGACTGTTAACTCATAGCTGCTTCTCTGAAGTGCCATTGAATCACAAGTTTATTACATATGAAAATTCAAACTCCCTTTCACCCACGAGCACAGAGAGAGTTTTACAACTCCATAGACATTGCAATTAGTTTAGACAACACAGAGAAACTCAGAAACTTCAAGGTGAAGATAAGAACCAGGTTGGACCTTCAGCTGTGTGATTATCAGCAAGCTAAGTCTGAGAATATTTTTCTCAGGGGCAAATGCCCCTGCTAAACTAAGGTTTCAGCCTTGGTTGCATTCCTGACCAAAGGGGAATAATGTTAACCTCTTAACTAATGGTTTGATGAGAGTGTAAAGCTTTTCAATAAGGCCACAATACTTTCAACAAGAAATCACTAGGATCACAAAAGGGGTCAAAAGAGGAGTCTCAGATTTTTATCTATTTTAGACTCTGTTTCTCTTATTGGC